>NC_134487.1:50541002-50741002 GCF_040206685.1 Ascaphus truei | reverse complement strand
CTGTCTCTCTGCCCTTTTCCCACTCAATGGGGTTGCTAGTTCAGCCTCTTTGAGATTAAGTTGAAATTCCACACCCACTTCCAGAGAATGTCCCATCGTTTCAGCTTCATCAGCTAAGGATTCTTCTGGTTTTAATTCAGCACGTGTACCTTCTTTTGTTGCCTGCTGGGTGGCTGAAGGTTTTGCTAGTGCTTGTTTAGGTGGTTCAAATTTTGCAACCTTGTCTTTCAGATGAGCGGTATTCCCAGCTCGCACTGTACCCTTGTCTTCATGGGTTTTTGAGGCTGTGGGATACTGACGCTTAGTCAGGGTCAATACTTGTCCTTGTAGGACTGTAATCTCATCCACGAGAGATCCCTGTTTTTTGAGTGCGTCTTGCAAGTCTCTTCTCAGGGAATTTATCTGCATGCTTTGCTTTCTCTGAGCTTGCTTCCACATTTTTATTGCATTGTGAAGCACTATGAACTTCTTTGCTTGGGCCACAGTTACTTGTTTCAGTTTCTGGACCTTCTTGTGCTCCCTTTTGTGCCGCGTCACCTGGGTTCTAAGCTTGGCTTTTAGCGTTGCTTTGGTGATGCTCAGGGTAGCCTTCAGTTTCTCATGCTGCTTTGCGGGGACATAATGGGTCATCAGACGTTCCTGCAGCACTTTCATTTTTTTAACAGCCTGCAGATTGTCATCCTGCAGAGTTCGCTGCTTCTCCTCTGCCTTCTCGAGGTGCGTACGCAGACCTTGCAGTTGGTTCTGCAGTCGGTGCTCTGCTTCAAACTTCTCACCTTCCAAAAGTCTATTTATTTCTTTAAGCTCGTGCAGCTTTTCATTTTTTTCCTTGACGTCGTTTGTCAAATTAAAATTTTCTTCATTGAGTTTCACGTTTTTTCTTTGTAATCTTAAATGTTCTCCTTTTTCAGTCTCTGTATTATTCAGGGCCTCTTTGCAGTCCTCCTTCCATTTACGCACTTCTGCTTTGAGACTGACAGTCTCCTGGCATGAGGCATCCTTCTCTAGGTTGAGGGTCTGAAGCTCCTTCTGGGAGACTTGGAGATTTGTATTAAGATTGGCAATAGTTTCTTTAGCAATGTCCAGCTCCTCAGTGAGACTGTGTAGTTCCTTTCTGGAAACTTCCAGGTCTGTGCGGCAGCTGTTGGTCTCATTATGTGAGGCATCCAGTGCTCTGCGGAGTGTCTGAACCTCTTTCTGAGATACGTCCACCTCTATCCGGACACTGTTGAACTCCTGTCGTGAGGCATTAAGCCCTATGCGAAGAGTGTGAACCTCTTGCTGGAAGACTGTCAACTGCTTCAGTGCCTCCTCATACTTCCGCTTTAGCGTAGCCACCATTTTATCAGATTGGCTCTGCTTTTCATTTATGGCTGAAATAGTAGCATTTGCAGTATCTAGCTCAGTCTTGAGATTGTCCAATTCTGTCCTGGCAAAAGATTGCATTGCAAGCACATATTCCTGTAGCTTCACGTTATGTTTCTGTAGCTCTATGTAACCATCTTCCTTTTGTTTCAATTGTTCACGGTCATGCCTGGCATTTTTCAGGGCATCTTCAGGGTTGGTCAATGGATCGTCACTCACTGGTTCCGGCTCCACTTCCCTGGGATGGTTGGTTGAGGGTTCCTCACTGTTGGCACCGGACAGACACTTCTTTGGGGTACAAGACTTCTGCCTTGGGCCCTCTGGATATTCAGTTAACCGCGGGACGAATTCTCCTTTTTCTCTAGGCTGCAGGGCAACTCGGTCCCCGTTTTCCTCCACAGGATCTGCGGACGTGTCTTTTACTTTCACGGTAAGTGAAGAACCGCTTCTCTTTTTCTTTTTCTGCTTTTTTTGTTTTAGATGACTCCGTCCCATCAGAAATACTGGGGTCTCCTTTATTTGAAATTGTAGCAGCGTCATTGGATCCACCCGGCTTTTATTGCAACTGTAATAGCTGATGGAAATATTCGGTGATCCACTGCTCCCGCTATGTCTCCTGCTGATCATATTCGTCATCAAAGGGAGCAGTCTTTTCTGTTCGTGCCGAGTTCAGGCACCCCCACCATTCTTGGGGTGTTTTGTGGGTCTGACTCGGTTTGGGTTCCCCGTAAGAGATGTCTTCCTTTTTATTGGACTGGAAGGGCCACTCTTCCGTGGGGTAGGGTTCATTACAGGAACGCTGCATCTTGTCCTCCATTTTTAGGCTATCAAGTGTCACTTTCTTCCTGACCTCAGGAGGCGCTATTGCAGCTGTTGCCACTGTATTTGCTAGAACCCCCAATTGTGGTAGTCCTACAGGTGGGCATATTTTGCGTGTAGAGGTCGTAGCTCTCACAGGCATCTCTGTAGAATTTTTCTTTCTTGGATAAGTTTTACAATATCAGCAATGCTGTGCATGCATTTTCTCTTATGAGGTATACAAGATGTGCAGTTGCTAGGTAAAAAAGTCTATTTGCTTTACCCCATTTACTTGCTAGGTTTAATCTCTCATTAGGTATGCTGAATGTGTGGTTGCTAGGTAAAAACTTCTGTTTGCTTTACACCATTTACTTGCTAGGTGCATCCCTCCGCTTCAGCAACAGAATTTGGTTTTCTGCCTGAGTTCAGTAATTTTCAGTCTCATCTTTGGGTATTATGGCATTCACACTTCACACTTTGGGTGTCTGTTTTTCTCCCAAGATATATATAGGCAGACTTTTTTACTTGCAGAAAAAAAACATTCTTTGCAGTGGACTATTTGTTTCATTCCCGGCAGGGTGACTCAACACTCAGCAATTGGCTTTGAAATACCTTTTACACAGTTCAGAAATCCCTTTTTCCCCTATAGGGCAATTTTACACTCAGCATTTGTTTGCTAAAAATTCCCCTGCTTCAGCACAGCCTTGTATCAATTTTCACACGTTTCTGCATATACTCCATTCACAGCTGGTAGCCCTATGCGGTGTGGCAACCTTTATTTGCAAAATCAGTACCACTCGTGGGTCACCATCTGTATTCACTGCTTCAGCGAAACTTTTGAAAACAACAAATACCTATCCCTTTTTAAGGGCTGACTCACTTCTTGAACCCTGACTATGGCTGAAAGGCAAAACCCCTATTTCAATGACCATATTACACTTTGTGATAGGCAAATAAGATTTAGCTGCTTCAGCAGTCTCTCTCCTCTTGGGATTGGGGACAAGAGTCCATCTGTGGTTTTGTAAGTTTCAGTGGTGTGTATCCCTTTAACTCTGGTCTCTGCTGCATGAGAGGTTTTTTTTTTTTTTTTTTTTAAGTTGCTCAGACTGTTTGTAGGCAAAAAGCATAAAAAAAATTCACAGAAAAAATCTCCGGTCCTTTCTAACTTCAAAGACGACCTCTCGTCCCACTTCGGACACCATATGTAGACGGACGTTCACAGAGGTACACAATTGGAGACTTTTGTAAGGTGAAATTATAATAAGGCTTTATTGTGCCTTTTCCTTTTCATCAGGAAACCATCCAAACACAGGGGGGGGAACAAAGCTTCTAATCACTTGGGAGTGGTTGTAGTGAAACACTATGCAATTAATTCACATCTCCCTTAGTCAAGCATTTCTCCCAGCCCCAAACACATAGCATGAAAAAAGCAGATATAAGAAGTCTCTTAAGAATGAAAGTCTTATCTGTTTCTTGGAGGGAAAATCTTCTCAGTTCCTGGTTCAGCTCCCTTCCCTCAGAGTGTGTCAGCTTCAGATTTAGTAGTTTTTCCTGTGTCTTAAAAATCAGCTCTGCTGTGTCTTCTGGCAGAGCTCAAGACATGGTCAGCTCCAGAGATCTGTGTTCTCTTGGTCAGTCTCTCCTGGGAGACTCAAGAACCTTTGCTCTGTCTCCAAAGGTCAGCTCACAAGTGAGCAAAGGAGTCACTTCCTGTCTCAACAGACAGGCTTTTGTAAGCAATCTAAATCAGTCAGGTGGTGTTTATTAATTGACTACCAGCAGTTAACCACCACACTGCTAGATTAAAGGCACATTACTTGAACAGGGATTATTCCCCTGTTACACCCCCTACCTTCTCCTATCACCCCCCTACCTTCTCCTATCACCCCTCCTACCTTCTCTTATCACCTGGGGCAGAAGGGGACGGGACACCACGCAGACAGAGGAGCAGGAAGGCAGACACACAAACTCACCGTGTGCTCTGCACAAAGCCCCGCCCCCGGCTTCCTCTCTGCCTGCAGCCAATCCCCTGCGGCCCGGCAGGCATGAAGCAGTGATGGTGGAGAGTGATGATCGGAGGGATGGTCGGAGGGATGGTGGGGAGGGATGATCGGAGGGATGGTGGGGAGTGATGATCGGATGGATGGTGGGGAGGATAATTGCAGCGCCCCTCTAGGCAAGCCGCGGCGCACCAGGGCGCCATGGCACACAGATTGGGAACCGCTGAGTCAGATGAAGAAAAGGGTAGGTTATATTTTTTTAAGCTGGATATGCAGGCACTTCAGAACCCCGCATTATGCATTGAGTCCATTTTGTAAAACTATACAAAGCCCTCATGAGTGATTCAAACACAGTAACCAGTAAACGGGACATCATATATTATGTAAACCCCCCCTTTTAATTAGGAAAATATAATGTCAACAAATTACAGTAAATCCAACTGTATTCTATAAACATACTGTAAAAACGAACTACATAACAATAATGCCTTTCAATGATCAGGCGTTAATTACACAACATTACAATGTAGCATTGTCCTCAGATGCATTTCTGGAATCTGATGTTGAAACAGAGTTTGTAGCTATTAACTATAAATTAATCTGGGAATCCTGTGTATCTTGTGGAATGAAAACATTTCTCTAAAAGGATAGTACAGATGGACGAAACTGTCAAAATCCGTTTCTCGGAATTTCATGAGCTTTCCATTCAAAATCTGTTCCGCAATGTAAAATCTGTCAACGGATTTTGCCAGTTTCAATCTGTGCGGATTAATCAAAACTGACATTGGATATACTGTAATCCCCCGGTGGATTTTACTAATTAAATCTGCGGATTCCGCAATCCGCTAGTGGATTTTAAGAATCCAATCCTTGGGATTGATGAATTTGCAGATTGGATTGAAAATTATATAAAAAAATACTGAAAAGTCAAATCGCCTTTTTTCAGATTGATCCGTGAAAATTCACGGACCAAAGGAACCGGACGATCCGCAGAGGATCCAAATCAGCCTATCTCTATGGGACAGTGCATCTTAATGTTATCTGAGAAAAGATCCTATTGTTTTTGATTTGATCAAATTGTGATGGTTATGCTTAGAAAGTATCTGTTGTCTAAATTGTGCATACTGTAAGTTGACCTTGATATACATATGTGTTTTTTCAACATCATCTACTACTATATGTAACGATGGAACTATTCCCCTTCATCATAATCCGTATGCACTAGATATAATCATGTGGATTGTCATCAGGTCTCTGAATTAGGACTCTATCTCCTTCATGCAGAATTGGTAAAAATGTAGCATTTACTGTTGTTTAGAATTGAATTTATTTTTTGCCAATGATTTAATGATTAATTACTTTTGGTTCCAGCTATTTACTAAATGAACGTTAAGCAGAATTAAAACTACAACTCAGCACTAATTGTGCAGCTGATCTCATGTCATTGATGTTTGTATGTCTACAGTATATTCTGGCATTATAATTAACTTTGAACTGTTTTAACTATTTTCTCAATTAATCCATATGACTGTTGATTTAGACATGTGCAAGCTTGCCAATATTCCCATCCACATTCATTTGCTCTAATTTTTTTTAAAGTACAACATTTGTAAGAAGTAAGATTTAGCAACCACTGATTAATACAATGCATTTATTGTTCTGTGTTTTTATAATATTTCAAGAATTTTATGAGAAAACAAATTAGGTTGACATTTGGAATATTTAAAATTATATTATAAATCAACTCATATACTGTATGATTTTTCATGTTTATTCTAAGATTTGTACTGTATCTTCACATGAAACTAATATATTATTTAGCTTGAAATTAGGTTTGTCATTATATAACAATCAGATTTATGAATATCTTTGTTATAGAGATCAACATACAATATTGCTTTATTGAAATATTGATCTTTACATTTTATGGATGCTTTAATGGCACTCTATCTAGTTACATAATAACCTAGTAGATGAGGTTGAAAAAAGACATACGTCTATCAAGTTCAACCTATGCTAAATTTAGACAACAGATACTTTATCCTAAATCTATACTTACTTATTGATCCAGAGGAAGGCAAATAAAAAACACCAGTGTCATATCATCCAATGATATCTCATAAGGGGAAAAATACACTCCTTCCCGACTCCAAGAATTGGCAATCGTATTAATCCCTGGATCAACATCCTTCCCATGTATACTTATTTGGTATATCCCTGTATACCTTTCCTTTCTAAAAAGATGTCCAACCTTTTTTTGAACAAATGTATTGTATCTGCCATCACAGTCTCCACGGGTAATGAATTCCACATTTTAACTGCCCATACTATAAAGAACCATTTCCTTTGTTGCTGTTGAAATCTCCTTTCCTCCAACCTAAAGGGATGCCCCCCAAGTAATTTGTACTTTCCTTGGGATGAATAGTTAAGTTGAAAGCTCCTTGTACTGTCCCCAAATATATATGTATATAGTTATCATATCCCCTCTTAGACGCCTCTTTTCTAATGTAAATAAATCTAATTTAGCTAGCCTCTCCTAATAAGTTAGATTGTTCATCCCATTTATAAATTTGGTGACTCTTCTCTGCACTCTTTCTAATTCCATAATGACATATTGACTTAATGAGTGGTGCCCAAAATTGGACTCCATATTCAAGGTGTGGTCTTACTAATACTTTGTAAAGGAGCATAATTATGTTTACTTCCCTACTGTAAATTGCCCGTTTAATGCAAGATAAGATCTTGTTTGCCTTTGCAGCTACTGCATGACTTTGGCCACTATTGCTAAGCCTGCTGTCTACAAGCACTCCTAAATCCTTCTTAATCAAGGATTCTCCCAATGTATCCCCATTTCATTTCTAAGTCACCTGTTTATTCTTGCATCCCAAATGCATAACCTTACATTTATCTCTATTAAACCTCATTTGCCTTTTACCTGCCCACGTTTCCAGTGTCTCCAAGTCCTTCTGAAGAGAAATTACATCCTGCTCTGATTCTATTTCCTTACACAATTTAGTATCATCAGCAAAGATGGAGACTTTGCTCTCAATGCCAACCTCAAGGTCATTAATAAACAAGTTAAAAAGTAGGGGTCCCAGTACCGATCCTTGAGGTACTCCACTCACGACTTTAGCCCAACCTGAAAAAGTTAAATTTATGACAACCCTCTGTTGTCTATCCTTCAACCAGTTTTCAATCAAGGTGCATATATTATTACTGACTCCAATTTGCTTTATTTTGTACGCCAACCTCTTGTTTGGAACCGTATCAAAAGCCTTTGCAAAATCTAAGTAGACCACATCTGCATTACCCTGGTCTAAATTACTACTTTCCTCCTCAAAGAAACAAATAAGGTTAGTTTGGCATGATCTAACCTTCATAAATCTATGCTGACTGTTACTATTAATTTTGTTTTCCATTAGGTATTCCTGAATATTATCTTGTATTAAACCTTCAGGTAGTTTCCCCAACTATTGAAGTCAGGCTTAAAGGTCTGTAATTCCCCGATTTTGATCACGCTCCCTTTTTAAATATAGGTACCACATCTGCTTTTTGCCAATCTTGTGGTACTGAGCCTGTGGAAATGGAGTCCATGAATATTAAATGTAATGGTTTGGCTATTACTGAACTTATCTCCTTGAGAACTCTTGGATGTATGCCATCGGGGCCAGGTGCCTTATTTACTTTATTTTTTTCAAGCCGCTTATGAACTTCTTCCTCAGTTAACCAATTGTTCATTAATATGGAGGTTGTGGCTTCCTCCTGCGGCACTACTATTGAAATTGATTCTTCCCTGGTAAACATAGAGGCAAATAATTTGTTTAATACCTCTGATTTTTCCTTATCTTCAAATATCTGCCTGCCCATCTCACACTGAAATGGTCCTATATTTTCTTTTCTCATTTTTTTGTTATTAAGGTACTTAAAGAACTTATAAGGGTTGATCTTACTTTCTATTGCAATCCTTTTTTCATAATACATTTTTGCTCATTTGATTGCCCTTTTGTAATTTTTGTTACATTCCTTAAAATTTTGTTACAATGTCTCCATCTCTTCTGGAATCTAAACGCCTTCCTCTTCTTGTCCATTTCCTCCCCTACCTGTTTATTTAGCCACATTTGATATGACTTCTTCTTTTTATACTTATTACCCAAGGGTTTACACTGATAAGTGTGCTTTTCTAACAATGTTTTAAAGACTGACAATTTATCTTCTACATTTTCCCTGCAAAAATATCATCCTAATGTATTACTTATAGATTAGGCCTCAGTATATTAAAATCAGCCTTTCTAAAGTTTAAGGTCTTTGTTGAACCCAAGTAATCTGCTTTTTTGATAATTTATTTCAAATGAGACCATGTTATGATCACTGTTATCCAAATGTTCCAGGACTTGAATATTTGTTATTACTACTACATTGTTTGATATTACCAAATCCAGTATTGCCCCTCTCCTGGTTGGTTCCTCAATAATTTGGGTCATATCATTGTCATTAAACACCTGCAAAAAACTGTTTCCATTTGTTGTAATGCTAATCTCATTGCCCCAGTCTATGTCTGGATAATTACAATCCCCCATTATGCAAACATGACCTAGTTTTGATGCCTTATCCATTGGCAAAAAGTATTTTAACTTCCTCAATCTCACAGATATTTGGTGGTTTATAGCATATCCCTACAAACATTTTCTTTATACCTTTACCTCCACTGCTCATTTCTATCCACAAGGTCTCTACATTTGCATCATTCCCTTCATAAACATCATCCCTTATAATAGGTTTTAGATCCGGTTTAACATATAAACATACTCCACCTCCTCTTCTATTTGTTCGATCCTTCCGCTAAAGAGAATAACCCTCTAAATGAACTGCCCAGTCAGAGTTTCATCCCACCATGTTTCAGTAATGCCTATGATAACGAAAAAAGGTAGCGCTAATTGGAATCTCCTGGAAATGGCCAGCCGCCTGGGATATAACTCTGACACCCAAGGTCAGATATGGAGAGAAGGAAAAGTTATATCTATGGCGCTTGGCCCCAAGGTGTACTAAATGAGTAAAGGAATTATATAACCAGATGGAAGGTGATATCCACTTGGGCTCTCCTCATGAAGACGATCAATCATGTAAAAGATATAAAAACAAACATAGTGTAATACAGTAACTAATAAAAACATTCAACACCACTAACAAATACTAGACAAACAAATGCTGAGACAAACAAATGACTGAATTAAGTAAAAGGCATTTAATACAACAACTATATATGCAATAAAAATATAACACTAAAAAAAGGGTCACAAGTGTACTCCAGCAATGGCTGGACTGTCCGCTTACCAGACACTAAAAGATAGAAGGCGGTGGATAATTCTGAGAGTATCCCCTCTCGTGATGGTTGAAATCAGCTCCAAAGCGTCTCATACAGTCAGCAGGAGCTTCCGGGGGACCCTCCCTGCCTTCCACACCACAGACCTCCGCAGGGCAGACGTGCAGGGCAGCGTGTCGCGGGAGCAGGCGTCGTCACATGCGCAGCAGCAGCGCAGGATCAAAGCCGGCAGCAGCAGACAGGCGATGTCGTCAATGCCCAGCTCCGCGGGGCAGCATGGGTAGCAGCCGCGGACAGGCCAATGGCTGAGATAAGTCCATGGAGATGGTAATGAGAGTGTGGTAGATGCTGTTAGGACAGCAGTGCACAAATAAACTACCCTACGCATTTCGGAAGACTGTGCTTCCTTCCTCAGGGGTAAAAAAGTAGTGCCTCAGTCATAGAATGTCCACATATAAATAGTCCCGGTTTAAAGGTACAGTACCTCAATAAAGAGATAGACATGCGCAATGGCAACAAAGTGAACTGAATGTCTCAGCAGACAACATAAAATAACATAGAACAATAAAACACATATGTGCTAAAAAATATATGCAAAAATACACAATATTCAGAGCAAATGTCAAAAAAGACTGATATTAACCACTAGCTGATACATAAACCAAAAAGGGATAGATGCATATATATATATATATATATATATATATATATATATATATATATATATATATATATATATTAAATTACTTTACACTGTCCGATGACCATCATAGACCTATAGATAGTTCTCCACCATGGGGTATGCAAAATATGTATATAATGATATACAGTATAGCCTAAGAACAATATGTAACCAATCAGAGGACATAGAGATGGACCACAAATAGTGAACAGATACAGGACAGGCAATATGCAAAATGGAATAAAATAGAGCCCAAGGCCCCACAGAAATAGACTGCAGACCGTTCTACCATGAGTGATAAATAGAACACAATATATAACCAAATGTACTGTAGTGTCCAGTACAGAGCCATCCCACATCATAATGATATAAATATAATAATATAAAAGGTGAGGGAAATGTGATAAATAATATATATCTACTAACTACTAAGTGTATGGTTCCTTATATAGTGAGTAGCTATAATAAAGCTGTTATAAACACTTATAATATAATCTAAACCAAATGTAATATAATATATACTAAATCAAAAAGACCCGCATTCTAGTGACTTCTAAATGGTGTTAATGTAATATAACCATTAAGTGAATCAACTAAAACAAAACTTACCAAATATGAATGACAATAGTTCATAGACCAGAATATTACTTTATTTATTAATGAGAAATGCTTTAAGGTTGATCTCGATATTAAGACCCAGAGGTATCAGTGTCTGGAGCTCATATATCCAAAAGGACTCCTTTTTGCCCAGGAGGCTATTGATGTTACCTCCCCGCCAATTGGGTGTAAGTGCCTCTATGGCCATACATTTTAGACCTGTAGGGTCCTTGCCATGTACCTGGAGAAAGTGATTCGACACACTGTGTGTGACCAAACCCTTTGTGATATTGTAAACGTGCTCGTATAAACGGCGCTTAATGGACCTTGTAGTCATTCCCACATACTGTAGACCGCAGGTACATTCCAAAAGATAAATAACATTCGTGCTGTTGCAAGTAATGTGTTGTTTGATATTGTATGTCTTTGAAGTGACCGTTGAGGAAAATGAAGCTCTTTGTAGACTGTTGTAAACCACGGGTGAATCACAGATTAAACCCTCAGACGCTCAGAAAAAACAAAGTCCTGTATATATGAAATCAATGAATATGGTACTCTGATATAACCCCACATGAATGAATATAACCTTATGTAATGTCTCCTCCAGCAACAGGCTTACCATAAGCACCAAATAGTTGAGATAATAATAGTTGAGATAAGGAGACCTATTGTGAATTCAAAGGTTAATGCGGTGAACGATGCAGTACCTTTAGTTGAACTTTCTTTAAATGATGAGGCTGCTCCTGTTTGACCGACCTGTCATTGCGCGTAGTAAGTTGAATAAAATTGTGGAACTCCACCGCCATGGATAATGAGCTGCATGCCTGCCGCCTACCCTCTACCCGCTGGCTAGCGGTGGGTGGTCACGTGACCGGCGGCCGCGGCGAGACTCCCCGATCCAAAACAGGAACTGCTGTGGTTGCACTTAATGAATAAGTGTAGCGCCTCACCACCATGGTAGATGTATGATGTCTTCACCGCCAACCCTCACCCGCTTGATCGCGGTGGGCGGTCATGTGACCGGCGGCCGCGACGAGACTTCCGGACAGGGAACAGGAGCAGCTGGATGTCAACTATGTCAGCGAATCGGCGTGCTAGCTGCAATCTGTGGAGCATGTACAATCCTCCCGAAGGTGGTGTTAGCGCTGCACAGCCGAAATGAAGGACTTGCTGGAGACTGATGATACGATTATAGAAAAACTTTATTGCACATAGTGCAAGCAGATCTGCTTGCACTATGTGCAATAAAGTTTTTCTATAATCGTATCATCAGTCTCCAGCAAGTCCTTCATTTCGGCTGTGCAGCGCTAACACCCCCTTCGGGAGGATTCTACATGCTCTTTGTAGACTGTATTTGCAGGCTGTGCATGTATTGCAAATAAAATAGCCTTTAAGGCCAAAACTGTTATGTATTTTTTTCCGCATAAGGAGACAGCTAGGCGCCAATTTCTGTCCAGTGTTTGGTGCTTTTGTGAACACAATGTTTGGTCTATTGGGTAATATATTGACTAGGTCTTTATTCTTTTTAAGGATTGGCCAATGCTTATGTAAAATCTTCTTTATATTAGGGGCCATTTAATTATACTAGGTAATAAATGGTATATTTGTTGTTGTCTCTGTTTTCTTTTTATATTTGAGTAAAGTGCTTCTATCTAACGATTCGACCTCGGATATAATCTGATCCAAATCGTGTGATGAATATTTCCTATCTACGAATTTATTTTTTAGATCTTGAGCTTGTACTTGGAAAGTGTTAACTGTTGAACTGTTTTGTTTTAACCTGATAAACTGTCCCTTTGGTATGTTGTTGATCCACGCAGGGTTGTGATGGCTTTTGGCGTGCAGATCTGCTTGCACTATGTGCAATAAAGTTTTTCTATAATCGTATCATCAGTCTCCAGCAAGTCCTTCATTTCGGCTGTGCAGCGCTAACACCCCCTTCGGGAGGATTCTACATGCTCTTTGTAGACTGTATTTGCAGGCTGTGCATGTATTGCAAATAAAATAGCCTTTAAGGCCAAAACTGTTATGTATTTTTTTCCGCATAAGGAGACAGCTAGGCGCCAATTTCTGTCCAGTGTTTGGTGCTTTTGTGAACACAATGTTTGGTCTATTGGGTAATATATTGACTAGGTCTTTATCCTTTTTAAGGATTGGCCAATGCTTATGTAAAATCTTCTTTATATTAGGTGCCATTTAATTATACTAGGTAATAAATGGTATATTTGTTGTTGTCTCTGTTTTCTTTTTATATTTGAGTAAAGTGCTTCTATCTAACGATTCGACCTCGGATATAATCTGATCCAAATCGTGTGATGAATATTTCCTATCTACGAATTTATTTTTTAGATCTTGAGCTTGTACTTGGAAAGTGTTAACTGTTGAACTGTTTTGTTTTAACCTGATAAACTGTCCCTTTGGTATGTTGTTGATCCACGCAGGGTTGTGATGGCTTTTGGCGTGTAGATAATTGTTGGCTTGGACGGTTTTAAAAAAAAGTTTTAGGGGCTGGTAAGTGGACCTGTCCGCAAGAATGCATAGTGATTCCTGGACGTAATAAGGTTTGTCCATAATTACCAGACCCCCTCCCCCCCCCCTTATCCGCAGGCTTGAACACAATTGTGTCACTTTATCCAAGTACTTTCAAAAGACCCTTTTCCTCAATGCTAAGATTGTGTTTTTTAATCTTAAAATTTCGACTTTAAAAGGTCCACTTACCAGCCCCTCCCCACTAACCCTACTGTTAAATACCAACAACAATTAACGGATTTTCTGAATGAGGGCTTGGAACAACAAGTTTTGACCAAGCAAGAGTTTGATTTTCTGTACAACTAATACCCTGTTATCCCTATTTTTTATATCATTCTCAAAATACACAAAGATTTACAAAAACCTCCAGGACGTCCGATCGTATCCGGCATCCAATCACTTACTTCTCATTTATCAGAATTGATAGATTATTACCTACAGCCATATGTCACCCAACTTCCATCCTATTTAAGAGATACGACCCATACTGCAGACCCTCAGGGACATTCAGTGGCAACAACATTTTTATTTGGTTACAGCAGATGTGTCTTATTGTACACAGTCATTGACCACGTCCAGGGTTGTGTGGCTATTGGCCAGGTATTGGACTGCGATCCTTTGGTTTCTGACACATTTAAATCTTTTTTGGTCACCAGTATTAAGTTTATTTTATCACATAATTTTTTTAATTTCAATGAATCTTATTTTTTACAGACATGTGGCACCGCCATGGGTGCTAAGTTCGCTCCTAGTTATGCCAATCTTTCATGGGCAGCTGGGAAGATAAATTTATTTGGTCCGGCTGTCCCTATGGAGCGAGCTTGGTCCTATGGTGGCGCTACATCGATGATATTTTTTTTATTTGGTCAGGCACTCCATTAGAGTTGTTATCATTTCAGGATTATATGAATAATAATTTGTTTAACCTTAAATTCACTTTCACTTCTTGCAACACCTCAATAGAGTTTTTGGATTTATGTATATATATAGAAGATAGCACTTTACACACTAAAACTTTTTTTAAAACCGTCCAAGCCAACAATTACCTACACGCCAATAGCCATCACAACCCTGCGTGGATCAACAACATACCAAAGGGACAGTTTATCAGGTTAAAATGAAACAGTTCAACAGTTAACACTTTCCAAGTACAAGCACAAGATCTAAAAAATAAATTCATTGATAGGAAATATGCATCACACGATTTGGATCAGATTATATCCGAGGTCGAATCGTTAGATAGAAGCACTTTACTCCAATATAAAAAGAAAACAGAGACAACAACAAATATACCATTTATTACCCAGTATAATTCAATGGCCCCTAATATAAAGAAGATTTTACATAAGCATTGGCCAATCCTTAAAAAGAATAAAGACCTAGTCAATATATTACCCAATAGACCAAACATTGTGTTCACAAAAGCACCAAACATTGGACAGAAATTGGCGCCTAGCTGTCCCCTTATGCGGAAAAAGTTACATAACAGTTTTGGCCTTAAAGGCTATTTTATTTGCAATCCATGCAGAGCCTGTAAATACAGTCTAAAAAGAGCTTCATTTTCCTCTACGGTCACTTCAAAGACATACAATATCAGACAACACATTACTTGCAACAGCATGAACGTTATTTATCTTTTGGAATGTCCCTGCGGTCTACAGTATGTGGTAATGACTACAAGGTCCATTAAACGCCGTTTATACGAGCACGTTTACAATATCACAAAGGGTTTGGTCACACACAGTGTGTCGAATCACTTTCTCCAGGTACATGGCAAGGACCCTACAGGTCTAAAATGTATAGCCATAGAGGCACTTACACCCAATTGGCGGGGAGGTAACATCAATAGCCTCCTGGGCAAAAAGGAGTCCTTTTGGATATATGAGCTCCAGACACTGATACCTCTGGGTCTTAATATCGAGTTCGACCTTAAAGCATTTCTCATTAATAAATAAAGTAATATTCTGGTCTATGAACTATTGTCATTCATATTTGGTAAGTTTTGTTTTAGTTGATTCACTTAATGGTTATATTACGTTAACACCATTTAGAAGTCACTAGAATGCGGGTCTTTTTGATTTAGTATATATTATATTACATTTGGTTTAGATTATATTATAAGTGTTTATAACAGCTTTATTATAGCTCTTCACTATATAAGGAACCATACACTTAGTAGTTAGTAGATATATATTATTTATCACATTTCCCTCACCTTTTATATTAATATATTTATATCATTATGATGTGGGATGGCTCTGTACTGGACACTTTACATTTGGTTATATATTGTGTTCTATTTGTCACTCTTGGTAAAACGGTCTGCAGTCTATTTCTGTGGGGCATTGGGCTCTATTTTGTTCCATTTTGCATACTGCCTGTCCTGTATCTGTTCAATATTTGTGGTCCATCTCTATGTCCTCTGATTGGTTACATATTGTTCTTAGGCTATACTGTATATCATTATATACATATTTTGCATACCCCATGGTGGAGAACTATCCATAGGTCTATGATGGTCATCGGACAGTGTAAAGTAATTTAATATATATATACAGTGTTCGACAAACCTATACATTTGCACGCCCCGGGCGAGTGGATTTAACATTGTGGCGAGCTCCTATTGGCCCAAGCAGCACACGTGTGGTACTAGGTGGCGAGTAGATTTTTTTGTTTGGCGAGTAGATTTTTTGGTGATTTGTCGACCACTATATATATATATATGTGTGTGTACATTATGCATCTATCCCTTTTTGGTTTATGTATCAGCTAGTGGTTAATATCAGTCTTTTTTGACATTTGCTATGAATATTGTGTATTTTTATATATATTTTTAGCACATGTGTTTTGTTGTTCTATGTTATTATATGTTGTCTGCTGAGACATTCAGTTCACTTTGTTGCCATTGTCTATCTCTTTATTGAGGTACTGTACCTTTAAACCGGGACTATTTATATGTGGACATTCTATGACTGAGGCACTACCTTTTTACCCCTGAGGAAGGAAGCGCAGTCTTTCCCGAAATGCGTAGGGTGGTCTATTCGTGCACTGCTGTCCTAACAGCATCTACCACACTCTCATTACCATCTCCATGGACTTATCTCAGCCATTGGCCTGTCCGCGGCTGCTACCCATGCTGCCCCGCGGAGCTGGGCATTGATGACATCGCCTGTCTGCTGCTGCCGGCTTTGATCCTGCGCTGCTGCTGTGCATGTGACGACGCCTGCTCCCGCGACACGCTGCCCTGCACGTCTGCCCTGTGGAGGTCTGTGGTGTGGAAGGCAGGGAGGGTCTCCCCCGGAAGCTCCTGCTGACTGTATGAGACGCTTTGGAGCTGATTTCAACCATCACGAGAGGGGATACTCTCAGAATTATCCACCGCCTTCTACCTTTTAGTGTCTGGTAAGCGGACAGTCCAGCCATTGCTGGAGTACACTTGTGACCCTTTTTTTAGTGTTATATTTTTATTGCACATATAGTTGTTGTATTAAATGCCTTTTACTTAATTCAGTCATTTGTTTGTCTCAGCATTTGTTTGTCTAGTTGAATGGTGTTAGTGGTGTTGAATGTTTTCATTAGTTACTGTATTACACTATGTTTGTTTTTATATCTTTTGCATGATTGAACGTCTTCATGAGGAGAGCCCAAGTGGATATCACCTTCCATCTGGTTGTATAATTCCTTTACTCATTTAGTACACCTTGGGGCCAAGCGCCATAGTAATGCCTATGATATCATACTGCTCCCTTGCAGCTATTAATTCAAGATACCCAATTTTATCTGTCTGGCCTCTTGCATTATCAAGCATGCATTGATTTTTTTTTTCAGCCTGTACTATTATCTTATCTGCTCCTTCCTTTCTGTGCCAATCTGGTTTAGTCTTTAGAAGTTTTCAAGTATTATCTGTATTTACGATGGGTGTCTCACTGCTGGTCAAACTCGCTCTTGCCCCCATTCTACCTCCATAAACCCTTGTTTCCTCATCTATTCTATTTAGTTCGTTATCTGTTTCATTCCCCTCCCCCTACATCCTAGTTTAAAATCTCCTCCAACCTTTTAAACATTCTTCCCACTAGCACAGAAGATGTTCTTTCGCTCATGCAAGAAAGCACAAATAAATTATCCTTTTTTGTAACGAGCCTTAGTTTTCTCTACCATGGGATTTATTTCAGCCCATCATCTGCTATCTTGGAATTAATTAAGAAGCTCTACCAGACTGATCCTTGGGGATTTGAGCACAGTTAATTTATCCGTCCCCTTCCCTGATTTTCCCTGTTGACTCGTTTGAAATACTAGGCTTAATGACCTCTTCCTGAAATCATTGCAAATTCACTTTTCTATATATCACCCAAATCAATAGTCGAAATGTACAGTATTTAAAAATATATATTTATTTCCTATGTAGATTATGAAGCCCAGTAAATAAAGCAAACATTAGTGATATATAAGATGAGAAAGAAAGATTTTTCTATGGTATAGGGCGTTACCATTCTTGCAAAATGCTCTCAAAGTTTGTGAAAGATCAATGTTTATATTGAATGAGGTTTTCGTATGATTTAGGTAATGTATACACTAAATAGATACAATGTTTCATTTGTAATTATAAGGGGACTTTAAGGCACTTTTGGATAAAGTACTGTATAGTGTAGGACAAACCTTATGAAAAGAAATGATTTATAAACATACTGAACATTATTTTATTTAAATAGGGAAGTATCTCAACTACATCTGAGACAGTGAGTTGATTCCAGATATAGGAGAAGAGAGCAGAAAGCAGGAAGGGCAAATTACAAATCAGGGAAGGATTAAAGCATAAACACATAAGGAGACAAAGGGTCCTCCTGAAAGATCCTCATTAACTGCACAGCAAAGCTAGGAATAATCTGCAGGGTTTAAATACCCACTATATGAGTAACTTAATTGGCTGTAAAGGTACAGGTAAGCAATCGCTCCCAGCACTGTGGGAGGGCAATTGCCACTAAAAGCCAAATGGCAAAAATAATAAATATTTTATTAATAAACCAAAATGGCGCATAATACATAACACATACTCAAAACTATCATAAAAACAATTAAAACATATATATATAACGGGTGACAACCAGTACAGAGATAACAGTGGATAAATCCGAAATAATCTTAATATAGATCCCTGTACCAGGTGAGTTGATCGTGATAAATGAGACAAAGTCAGTAAATTGATGTCAAAATATAAATGCCAATCCTGTCTCTTTAACTCCGGGTGGAGTGCAATGCAATATAAGCAGACCTATGCTGTAAGGCAAACCATCAGGTCAGAGTTCTCATCGGTGTGCTCAAAGATAGATTTCAGAGCAGATACAAACAGCATACAATACACTGCGCCCAGTATATGCATATAGCAAGTGCAGTAAGCAACCAATGACTACCACCGCATAAGGAACGGTGTCACCCGTTACTTCCTCCTCCACGATGTCAACGTGATGACGTCATGCCGACGTACGTTTCGCGCCTAGGGGGCTGGCGCTTTCTCAAGGTGGGGGGTTTTAAGATTAAGGCACCCAAGACAATATTACTTTCAGAGTGAGGGAGGAAGAAGCATATTTTAGCTCGTTCATATTCTCTGAAGTTACAGGAAAGAAAGTATTGTCCAATGGCTTCAGAGAATGTGACAGCACCTATATTTTAGGCTTCAATCTCTACAGCTGGGGATTGCCACAGTCAATTTTACCTGCAATCCCTGGCCATGAGAAATGTTAATTTGGATAAATCTGTATATTGTGATGGAAGAAATACAAATATAAATATTCATATGAAACATAGCAGAGTCACATATTGCATGAAACCTATGTACTTATAAGAAAATGTTTTGTTAAAGCATTGTTGAAAAGATATGCATATATTGAATTTTACCCAAAGGTGTGACATATAGGGGCTGATTCACTAAACCTTGATAATTGGCTTATAGCATTATAAAGGCCCTTATAGTGTGACATGGCCTGTGTTGCTATTCATAAAGCTCCAATAACAGAGCAATATTGCACTAAAACAGCTGTTAATAGTGCTATAACACTATGGGGAAAAAAGCCATACGATAGGCCAAAAAATGCTTGACCACATTTTTGTTGCTAGAAACTGCTAATCACAATGCAGTGATAAGTATATAGTACTATAAAAACTTGCAATATTTTGATGCCAGCTAAAGTCTAGTGCTAAAAGTATTGTAAGATGGATAAAAGCAGTTTTTTTTGTTTTAATGCAAAGGATTGATACCGGAGGCCGATGGGGACCCCCAAGAGATCCGGAGGTCCCTTTGGGTTCCTGTGGGTCCATGCAGGTCCGCAGGGGTTCCCACGGGTCCCCAAAGGTCCACAGCTGTTCTCACAGGGCCCCACACCTCTGGGGGTCCATATGGGTCCCTGTGTATCCGTGCATCTCTTGGGTCCCCACATTTTCCAGGGGATCTACACATCTTTGGGGGACCCTGTGGGTCCTTGGGTGTTCCCGTGGGTCTCCGGAAGGCCCCACCAGCCTCCAGTATCAATCCTGTACAGTACAAATAACATTGCAGACAGTTTCATTAACTTAGCGGCTAACAGCTAAAGTAATGAAAGGGTTAAAAGGCAGGTACTGCATAGTTGTTGGTACAGGAGGTGGGTGGAACTTTTAGTTGCCCCAGGCTATGTGTTTAGTCCTTTCCGGAGGGTGGCAGTAAATGTTAAACCCTTCATTACCTTAGTGGTTACAACCACTTAGGTAATGAAGAGGTTAACCCCATGTGCTAACCTTACACAAGGCCTAAACACCCACCCTGGGGTAACTATCACCTTCACCTACCCCCTGTACCAACAACAGGAATGGGTAAATGTGCTATTAACTAAAGATGGCTAATAGCGCTTTTCCCTCCTAAAAATAAAATTACAGAGCAATACATATATAACCCCCACCCCCCAACCCCAACACATACAGTACAGTAATGGGCAAAATTACTATTATTCAGATGCATTTTCCCATTAAAAATTAAACCAGTCAGCATAGAGTAAGTTAAAGTTCTACTTACCCATGCAAGGATGAAGGCCATACTCATCTTCCTCCTCATCCTTGTCCTCCGTTGACAGGAATATTACAATAGAAAACAAACTAATGGCCATTAGTAGTAATTATGGGGTTAACCTCCATCCCCCGCTACCCACCTGGGAGGTCTAACCACCCTTTCCGGGGAAACTACGCCACCCTCCACCTCTGCTACCCATTGATTTGCACAGTGTTAAACAATGGCCATAATATGGCCATGGTTTGCCACTATGGGCCTCATGCAGTAAACGTTGATAAGGGAATTATCGCCATTTTATAGCCAAAATTGGGTTTGAGATTCAGTAAGCGCCGATAAGTGCTTGATATCGCCAGGTTTCGGAGCCGATTATTTTATTATGGCCAGTCGGCTGCCGATAAGCCTGTTTTCGCCACTGATCGCCACTTTTTTAAATCGGCTGGATTCAACAAAAAAAAACAGCTTATCGGGCCTGATCGGCACTACGAAATTGAGATGTTATGGCCAATTTCTCCCGCCAACTAAAGTTGGCAGTTTGGAGGGGAGAACGATCGCTAAGGCTGCCGCAACGGCACTTAGAAAAAAAAAACTTCTGTACATCAATGGAGTCAATGGAGCGGGGACGTATAATAGTATAGTACTGTTTACGTTTCATTGCTCACAATACAAACGTCATTTGCATTACAGTGTGGGGGCATTCCCTGCATTGTGTCACAGCTGACGTGTATTATTTGCATAACATTATACTTTTACATGTTTGCAGCATTTGCGGGTCACATTACTCATCATGTGATGATGTGCCAAGGGAAAATACTATACTCAACTCTTAAAGGAGAACCTCACATCATATCACACATTTTAATGAACTGAGCGACAATTATTTACATGATGTTACACATGTCACACATGTCACACATACACAGTATATTCATCTTCCTTTACATTACACAATGCTAGTAATGTGTCACGCATCTTTAAACGTTCATGTACATCTGTCTTCTCATGTTTACATATAGTTTTGGGTCCTCCCTATTTTCATAACGTCACTTATTGGACGCTCAATCACATTGCATGTTTACATTGTAACCGTAGCATTACAAGCACTTCAACCTAACTTATACACACATGTACAGTAATTCAGCATTGGGACACCTTGTTAACTCATTCTATACCAACTATCCTCCTTACAGAAATGCATGCATATGCACACGACTATTCATTGTTGTCAACATGTCACAATAACATGCCTAATTACACATGTTACACAAAACTTTTCCCACGTCAATCTCAGCCTTTTTGCCTAATTACATGACTGACTGTTGCGTTCACAAGTGTTACATGCATTGCACATGCAACTATTTATTTGCAAGCAATGTTTCTACAAAGGTTCACGTCACATCATTGCCAAATATCATCATTCCCTGCAGAATACACACAACAAATACTTATAACAAGAACTGCACACAGCTTGCCACAGAAGTACTTTATTATGTTAATGTAACACCTTGCATTTTACTATGTCACCTGACATCATCACATACCTATTTAAAGGACGCCCATTACCTGATCATTCACAGCTACTCATTTCAAAATGTTGAGATTGTTTAGGAGACGGAGGAACATTCTTTTCTATGACATGCTTGATGATGAAGACAATCATATAGGGCAAGGGAGGGACACACCGAGGGACAGTGACAGGGACAGTCACGCGGATACGACAGAGACAGGGAGAGGGACAGGAGATCAGAGGAGAAGACAGAGGAGACAAGTTGTGCCTCGTCCGCGTCTGTACAGGGAGAGAACCCTGTTAGATGGGATGAGTGAGGAGGAGATTGTAAGTCGCTATCGTTTGAGTTCAGCAGCAATCTTAGCTCTTTATCAGGAGATAAGGGGAGATTTAGATTTTTTCACAGCCAGAGGTCGTGCAGTCCCTGGGCTTGTTAAAATGCTGTGCTCATTACATTATCTTGCTTCCGCGTCATACCAGACAACTGTGGGCATAGTGGGCGGGGTCTCGCAATCTACATTCTCGCGGGCCTTGACCCAGTTTCTCTATGCACTCAATAGACGCGCTAGGAATTATATTCATTTTCCTACAGAGGCGACAGAGTGGCTGGAAGTCAGGACTGGCTTTTATAATATAGCAGGGATACCATGTGTGCTGGGTGCAATCGATTGCACACATGTTGCTTTGATTGCACCTAGTCAGAGTGAGCATGTGTACCGCAATCGTAAGCACTACCATTCACTCAATGTACAGGTGGTATGTGATGCCACGATGAGGATAATGCATGTGGTACCCAAATTCCCTGGTTCCAGTCACGATTCCTCCATCCTGAGGAACTCTTCAGTCTTCCATGCGTTCGAAGAGGGACATTTTGAACATGGTTGGCTGCTGGGTGAGTACACATTTACATGTTATAACACAAAACACATTTTTATTTAGGAATGTTGGCATTGTACAATTTGATCACTAATGTCAGCTTATGTGTGCTCCATTCATTATAGGTGACTCAGGATACGGAATTAGGCCGTGGATCTTGACTCCGGTGCTAAACCCTCAAACTGAAGCAGAGGAGAGGTACAATGCAGCCCATATATCTACAAGATCTGTTATAGAGAGGACATTTGGCCTACTCAAGACCAGATTTAGGTGTCTGGACAGAACTGGTGGGGCTCTTCTATACAAGCCTCAAAAAGTGTCTGATATTATCCTTGCCTGTTGCATTTTGCACAATGTTGCACTCAGGCACAATGTACAATCAGACCTAGCTGAGCCTTTGGTAGACGAGCATCCCACCCATGTAGCTGCTGAAAATGAACAAACAGCCAGTGGTGGCCAGACACGCCAGAATCTCATCAATTCATTTTTTTCTTGTAAGTAAAAACATATATGTTCCAAGTTCTACTTTTATAGTTACATTATGTTATCTTAACAATAATGTTTTTTTATATACCCTTCTGGTAGGACACAGATGAATATGGGTTGCACACCTTTCTTTTCTCTGCTGTGTGCACAAAGGGATGTGGCACCGGTATGTTATTGTTGCACAGGTTATATAATCCCTCTTCAATTGTACTTTAGTTGTGTGTATGTGAATACAACTGGGGTAACAAAGCACTAATATTTTAGCATTGTGTTGTTCCTTATGCTAACACAATACACATATTATGCCCATACTCATTCATGCTTCTAGTATGCTTACATACAATGTTATTGGTGCAGTGTAACATGTACATCCATATGATGTGTACACCAGGCTGATTTACATTTTGAATGTCATGAAATATACATGGTGTTGCACATTTAACACCAAATACACACTTTGCTGTGTTGTTTACGGTACTGAAGATGGCATGTCAATGTTTGCAATTTATATATTGTTCCTTTGCATTATAGGTATATCTCCAGTATGACTGATCATGGTATGTATATTTGCTGACATCTCTCATAAGATGTGCCTACATCAATCTTCCTATAATTATTTGAAGTCAAAACCCAACATATTGGTTTAAACACAAATGTTACATATATGTACTTTCTGTATCATGTATATGCATTTAGCTACTCTTGAGCTTTCATGTGCATTGTATTAGAAAATGATTACTCCCATTTCATCACATTTTATGTATGTTTCCTTATAATTTCCATTAATGTAATATAGAGGTGTTTGGAGACAAGGGGATAACTGTAGTTATTTCTTTACTTACGGGAGATCATTCATCACGGATGAAATTGACTGATCCTAAAACTCCATGCATGAATGCCTGCAATCACAACAATGCGTACTACATCTTATATTTAGCAATGTTGTTGTTTTGTAATGCTAGGAATTAATAGTCAACATTAATTTACATTTGTGACATGTGTATGTATAAGTCACACGTGTGTGGATGTGTCCTACATGTACCAAGTGTTAAACTGTTAACAGAGAAGACAAATTTGGCTCTAATGTTACTGTCATTTAGCATTATAATTTACCAATATGACAATGTTGGTAATATTTTTGCAATATAAATCACGTCACTTCATCATTATCATGATGATAATTATCAAGTATTCTCACAATTGTAACGTCAATCACGTGCACATTAGCATAGACACACTTTGTAAGACAACTGTTTGTGTCTGTATCAATTTGTGTAGGATCCATATATAACACCGACAAATGATAACACCAGCTTTATTATGGTAGCTTATATCATCATATTGACTATACTATGTATTTTTAGAACGTTTAATAAACACAGTAAACTATAGTTAGTTAGGTTAATGAAATATACACAGAAACGTACTTCATTACATGATGTTGATGTCATAATCAGAACATCATGCATTGTAGGGGACCACAACATCTGGCCAATAACATTATTTGCTACAGTCCCAAACCATTTTATCAACATACCCATGTAACAAGAGATTTTTAACAAGAAATGGCTAGTTGGTTGTAAGTGTCCTTTACATTGGGAGAAGGAGTGGCTCAGTGAGTAAAGACACACACTGGCACTGAGATTTTGAAGCAGGGGAGTCTGGTTCAATTCCCGGTGTCGGCTCCTTGTGACCTTGGGCAAGTCACTTTATCTCCCTGTGCCTCAGGCGCCAAAAAATAAATTGTAAGTTCCACGGGCCAGGGACCTCAGCCTGAAAAATGTGTCTGTAAAGCGCTGTGTACAACTAGCAGCGCTATACATGAACATGCTCATATTATAATTATTATTATTATTCTTATTGTTACATAGTTTCGACAGTCATACGTTCCATTACACAATAGAATTCACAAATGTGTTAGCAGAGTGGGAATGGTTGTTATATATAAAACACACCATGCCATAAAATGATAGTAGTCATTAAAGAACACTCAATAAAAATTCATGAGGCACTATTTTGCAACATCATTATGTTAATTAAGTGCTTATGCAATATAGGCATAAGGGTATCACATTTTTTATTGTTTGTTAATAAGCGCTGCAAGCAATATAAAATTAGTTCCATATGTAGTATAGTAGTCGGTGGCTCCTCCTCACAATCATCTCATATAAAGGTAGACTCTTCTGAAATCATACATTGATCCGATTGTATCTTCCCCGACATCTCTGAAATACAGCAAACACATGATGGTCAAATATGGCACCTTACTATATATGTATCCGTGACAACGCGTTACACAGCTCTATATGATTGTGTACATACACACGTCACTCACTTATATGTTAGAACTACAAGTGTACATCAGTATGTAATGTTTCTTTAAATTTGTAGCAGGCATAACTATGTATATGATGTGAACGTTGCCTGTATACTGAAAAATGTGCGCGCACATCTTAGTGTGCGCACGCACTTCACGCTTGGCTGCACTAACTGTTAGCGCATGCGCAAAACAAAGCGTACGTTGTGCGTTCAATACATCTTGAAAATACCATTAAACATAAAATCTTTATTTCAAATACAATGAATACGAAACTACATTCGTTCTAAACGAGTACATCTGTATTCTTTTTAAACAGACGTGTTTGGACAGAAAGGACGGCCGATAACACAATGCGCAAATGCAATACGTGTGACGTCATGTTAAACCAGCGTGAAACGCACGCTAACTCTCCTCCCACTCAATTAACATTCTGCTAACGCCCAGTTGACGCCTACAAACACTGAGCCGCACACATGACACACTGCAGTTACCGTTACTATAACAAAACATGACAGCCAATAGGCTTTGAGGCGCGCACGTCGCTTGGGGGCGGGACTTACATCCGTAATCCTTTTTAAGGACGCCTTGGGCCATGACAAGGGTCCCACGTCATACGTGGTGGACCCGCTTTTAAATGTTGCATGATAACAAAACAGGTATGTGTTAGAGTTATGTTAAAATGTTGCTACTATGGTTAAAGGGATAGGAAAGTACGTATATTTATTCCGTCAGCAATGTGTACTACTCTTTCAGGTTATACTATATTGTATTCGGCAACAATTTCTTTGTGATCGCTACATGTTATGCAGTCTGCAATGTTACGCTGTATCCACGCATTGAAAGGGAAAATGGTGGTTAAAAAAAAACAAAAAAAAAAAAAACATTTAAACGCACAGTCAACGCATAACGGTTGTTATATTTACCATTCTTCTAGAATTAACTCTTCGTCTGGCTGCAACTGGTCGCTCCAGAAATGCAAGGCATTTTCATCCACGCTTGACCCACCCGCTGAATCCAGTATGACACACATCTCCTCCATGAAGCGCTCATAGGAATCGCCACTGCTTTCTTCAAACAATTGGTCGGGAGGTAGGTTCATTTCTTCTGGTTCCCATTCCAATGCATTTTCAGCTGAAAGGCTTGGTACATAATCATAGTACTTTTGTTGTTGTACAATGTGGGTTTCAGGAATGGAGGGTGCAGATATTGCAGCAGGTATCGATTCACACGGAACAGTAGTAGCGGATCCATTGCTATTGGCATTAGGAATAAATATGCCTTTCACAACAATATATGTGCCCTCTTTCAGGGTAAAATGCTTTTCCTTTGCAATCTTCCAGAAACCATAGGTGTGTTCTAGCTTATCCTGCACACGTTCAAAAAGTCATTAGTTGATAAAGTGAATCTTATTGAGGAATTAAAATTCCGCGCATGCCTACGGTCTTGGTAATAAGGATATTTAGCTCGAATCAAATCATAGATTTGGCGTGTGCTTGCTTTGTGTCCGCGACTGTTTAAAATTGCTTCTGAAACCATGTACTTATACCCTAAAAGGGGATTCATATTGTTAACGAATTCATCAGCCATGTCAGAGTAGCACAAAAGATGTGTGCAGTTCTGTCTTCTTTGCTCATCAAAATGATTCTGCTCAATGGCTAACAAATTCCTGTGTTTCGTTTTCAAGGTCAACAAAAGTAACTACTTTTACTCCTTATTTCAAACGCCAATTGGATGTGTCCTTTTAATTGGGTTAAGTTTTGTGGTTAGTGATAGGCGAATGTGGGAAAAACATGTATCATTTTTTTATCTCGTTTGTGAAAACATTCCTACACTTATTTCAGTAACATTGAGTTTTCTATAAAAATAACAAAGAGCACTGTGTGAAAATAGTGCTTAGACAGCCATATCAGTAAATACACACACCTGCAAAATGAAATGTTTTTTTCCCACATACTTTTCTGTGTGTATTTGAAAGTCTGGTTAACTACCTGTCTGCATGAGTTTAAATACGTGTGTATCTATATATATATAAATATATCTCTCTCATAAAAATATATAAATATATATATATATATAAAGTGTATATTGTACTATATGTATAGTGTGTGTGTGTGTGTGTGTGTGTGTGTGTGTGTGTGTGTGTATATATATATATGTATATATATATATATTATATATATATATATTATATATATATATATATATATATATATATATATATATATATATATATATATATATAAAATGTATCTTTTTTTTTTTTTTTTATATTGCAGGAGTACACACAACATATTGATGGCAGTAAGTAGGCCTTGTATGAAACCTATTTAAATGGTGATAAACATGAGTGAATTAAGTCATAAACATTTGTTTGCACCCAATAATGTTAGAGGCTCACATTTAGTATATAGTTGTCAAACATTAGGCCTGTATTATTAAAATAGTGTGTTTTCACAAGGAAGCATGAAGTGTATGTTTTTTGTAAATACATCTATACCAGTTTAGATAGTACTATATATATACACACACACACACACACACACACACACACACAGTGTGTGTCTGTGTGTGTGTGTGCATATATCAATACATACTACATATATTTTAGTATAAATTCAGAGATGTTCTTGAAACAAGAACACATAAATGATTAAAGGAACACATTACAATGGCCACCAAAGGTAAGTAATATTTAACACAAAATCCTGCTGTACACGTACAAGAAAGATGTTTGCAGTTAAATAGGTGCTTTTATAATTGCATGAAAATAATATGCACATGCAATGATTACATCAATTAACACACCCAAATGCAATGTTTTGCTGCAAAGTCAATGGCAGCTTCTCTAAACTTAGCAACTGGCTCCTGGTGGACCATTACTGAACAGACGATTAAAACATAAATATTTATAACACTATTCATTAATTAGGAGTGTTAACATTTCCAAAACTTCACGTGTACAAGAACATACTTGAAAGTTTGGAAACAACACAGTCTTCAGCATACATACAATAGTAATTAGATAATCTGAAGTCAACAAAACAAGGCCAAAGACATATTTTCTGAATTATAACATTTATTTTTTTTGTTCCTTTTGCGAGCGAGTAACAGGCCTGCTTGTTGTCTCTTGAATTTTCCTTTTTCTTTTGCCACCAACTTTAGGCACAACAGAGCCACTTTGAGTGGCCTCTGGCACTTCACGGGCAGGGCTTGTGGCCAGTGACTGTTCACCTACGGGGCTTGTGGCCAGTGACTCACCTACAGGGCTTGTGGCCAGTGACTCACCTACAGGGCTTTTGGGCAGTGATTCACCTACAGGGCTTTTGGGCAGCGATTCACCTACAGGGCTTTTGGGCAGCGATTCACCTACAGGGCTTTTGGGCAGCGATTCACCTACAGGGCTTTTGGGCAGCGATTCACCTACAGGGCTTTTGGGCAGCGATTCACCTACAGGGCTTTTGGCCAGTGACTCACCTACAGGGCTTTTGGGTAGTGACTGTTCACGGACAGGGCTTGTGCCCACTGACACATGTGAGCAAGTTGGTAGACACTGCACAAGTGATGGTTGGTCTGTTTCATGTGTGTCTTGTTTTGTTTTTGTCGCCTCCTTTGTAGGTGTCTGCTGCTGAATTTGTACAGATGGCAGCGGTAGGATGTCATCAGGAACCTGCACAGCAATGTCTGCTACTTGACCGGTAACATTTGGGCCTGGTGAATGAATATCAGATGAATGTGGTGAAAACTGACCTGCATGAACAGATCCTGGCTGGGAGGTGTTGAATTGTGGTACATTAGTCATTCTCCAGTAATTAGCTTGTGTTTGCTGAACAACTAATGCTTCGAATGAGGTGTTGATTTTTTGCAACTGTTTAGGCACTTCAATGAAGACTCTGTGGAGATGTGCCAATTGTGAAACTGTTTCTTCCTGCAGTGCAATCATCCTTTCCAGCACTGTCATCAGGTCAGAATGGCGACGATTTTCTGCTTCCACAATTTTTCCCTCAGAAGCTACAATTGCATCATATGTGGTATTTGCTGGACGTTTTGGCGGTAAAACAGTTTCAATTGGAACCTCTTCATGGTCACTTGCTTGTATTTGTGTGTCTATGGCGGCGGCGGCGGCATCATCATCATCATCATCATCATCATCATCATCATCATCATGATCAAAATCCTCTTCATCATGTTCTACAAATAAATGTACACATTATTAAATGGCATGTTAATCTCTGCTGTGTTACTATGTAATTGTACTGTGTCATAAGTAACAACTAACATGTTTCCATACGTTTTATAACCTCACATTAAAAACTACCTTGACTTAAGAATAATGTTTGGACTCAGTATGAAATATGAGTGAATGAAAACTTGCTGTAAACTCACAACTCCTACATGATAGTTAACATCACTAACACAATACAAGTTGCCTTACACTTCATTTTCACTGACACTAAGTAATCCTATTTAAAGAAGATGTGCAAAACAAATAATGAACACGACAACATAACATATAGAAGAGCACATATTATATGGCCACCAACTGATACACTCACCTTCTAGGTGTGTTGAGCTGGCTGACCCAGGTGAAGACACTTGTTCAGTCTCAGGTGACACATGTCCTTCAGGGGCAACTATATATAACAATAACATAAGTTTTACATTTACATGTGTAAATATTGAACAAACAGTTATTGTATGTTCTGTATTTATGAGTACCTAACAGCATCATTTCCTTAACCCAAAATGTGTGTGTGAAAGTGAACATAAATAGTTGTAATAACAATGTACATGCCTGTGTACTTAGAACTTTTGAGTTCCCTAACATAAAACATACTATGTTCCTGCAGTAATGCGTGAGGATAAATAGATAAAATTTGTACATAAAAATCATATGTTGTGTAGTGATATCAGTATCATAATGTACATAACTATCATGAGATGACCATTCACAATGGTTATCATGAAGGTTGTCATATTGCAAAAAGTGTTGTTTTTGGTAGAGGATATGTGTGGTACATTAATATAAGATGTGGCACACATGAATGTGGCTGTGACTAAACAAGACAACACATGCAGTGTGTGATAATGTGTCGTTGATAGTAGTAGTTCAACTATAGATATGAGTGAACTAATGTGTGACGTACGCTTTGATAAGTAATGAGTTGTTGGGGCATTTAGTAGCTAAAGTGTAGCTTTCAAATGAGTGTGATTAACTTCAGTTGTGCTAGTCAGGTTGTAAGAACGGTATTCCCTTCCCCAAAAAGCCTAATCACCCACACCTTTCAATTACTTGAAACAGGTGAAAATGGTGTGAACTAAGTTGACCCTAAAATGAGGCTGTAATTAGTATGTGTGCTGAACCCCACCCCCTCTGTTGAAGTGTATGCTGTGATGAGATATTAATTGCAGCTGCTTTAACACAATGGTAGATGAGCTAAATAGTCGTGTGCAGTTTTTAAGTTATGAAAACAATGACATAAAATATGATACGTGTGCCTCATTATGCTGTCTGTATATGACTTAAAGCAAAAATGGAGCTTTTCATAAACAACTATAGATGTGTTAGTGCAAGTGATGTTTGTAGGCCGTTGCATGCAATATATTTGATGCATGCTTAAAATAGGCAGTAATGTCATGTTTGTCGGAGTAAAATAAATAAAATACACAATAATATTATACATATTTCTGTTCTGTACCTGTAGCTACTAATAATTTCTCATTAACATGTGTTACACATGTGTACTACCCTGTTGTTCCCCATCTTCGCCCACCATCAATTGCTTCCACTGCAGCAATGCATTTTGGGAATTCACATGTAAATGAGCACGCAATGGCACGTGCTATATTAGTTACTGCTTTTAGTAGGACTACAACATATATGTCTATTTTGAGATATATATATATACAGAATCAGACATATACATATATAGATGCAGGTATGCTTATATTGTGAAGACAGTATAAAAAGCAGTGTAACTATGCAAAATAACTGTAAGCAACGACACGCCTAGTACAGTAATATTTCTCACCTGGTGGAAATTGTGAGGGGTAAATTCCTATATCACGGTCACCAGGTAAGCCTTCCACGACGACGGGAAGTAATTTTGCCCGAAGCAGCTCCTCCAATGGACTTAATATGAGACGTTGTGGTGTGGGCCCACCTCCAGTGCCAGTAGCATGCACGCGTTGGTGTTGTATTTTCTTTTTCAATTTGGACCTAATATCATCAAATCTCTTGTGACAATTCCGCTTGTCCCTCACATGATTCCCACACGCATTGACACCAATGACTATTGTGTCCCACATTTCTTTTCTGCTTGCTGAACTTGTCCGCCCTTGAAAAACATATAAAATATATGAGGTAAATGATTAGTAATAGAAGCACCAGTTTCCTACACTGCTAGCTGTTCCAAGAGATAGCAAACATGCTGTTTTATGTGTAATATGTGAAGCACATGAGCATTCACTACTAAACCTATACATGTAAGCAAGGTTGCATTCATATTGTATGCAGTTATGGCAAATTGACCGCCTGTGTTTAGTTGTCCTTGTAAGGCATGATAAAAAGCTGTGTTTCCAGACTAATTAACATAGAAAGATATTCTGAACCCATATTTGCATATGAACAAAACTCAGATGACCTAGGATCACATGTATTTGAATAATAAATGTAAAGGTACACTTACCTAGTAAATGTCCATATATACTGTCATAGTGCTCCAGAATGCCAGTGACAAGAGCTGTATTTTCCTGGTCATTGAAGTGAGGATTACGTGGCTTCTCCACACGTTTCTTCCGAGCAGGTTTAGGGTCAGAGCTTGGCTGGTGCTGACTGGACTCTCCTTCTTCCAATGGAAGAGCCTCCAAAAGCTGCCCACCAGCAAGCACGCCACCACCAGACACCCCATCAGCAACTGCGCCACCAGCAGCACTCACAGCACCAGCACTCCCACTCCTAGCACCAGCACTCCCACTCCTAGCACCAGCACTCCCACTCCTAGCACCAGCACTCCCACTCCCAGCAACAGCACTCCCACTCACAGCAACAGCACTCCCACTCACAGCAACAGCACTCCCAGCAACAGCACTCCCACTCCCAGCAACAGCACTCCCACTCCCAGCACCAGCACTCCCACTCCCAGCAACACCACTCGGTGCACCAGCAACATCACTCCCCTGAACAGTACGTTCACTCCGACGCGTACTCGCACGAGTAGCACTCCCACTCCCACCAGCATCACTCTTCCCACGCTTTGCGGGCATACTTCCAGCACTCACAAAAAACAGACAACTAATGTACAGCCAATCACACGAAACACTTCCACATATAAAACAAGACAAAGATGTAAACAAAACAACAAAGGACAAAGCTCACCCAATACACAACAAGTCTCTCCGTCAATATGCAAATGTTCAATCAGCCAGCTCTGTGCGTCTCTCTCTCTCTCACTCCCAACAACACAGAGAATGATTAGCAGTACACGTTGCCTTTAAATATGGCGCGCAATCCAAAACATGCTTGTTTCGCCTGATTCAGCAAGATTTGTGATTGGGCAACCTATCAGCACCCCGCCACGCACGCCGATACACCTGTGTGTGATCGGCTAATCATCGTGAGAGTGGGCGGATTTGTTTTCGGGTTGATTTTGAATGTATTCGGCACTTACTGCATACGGAGAGGAAAAATCGCCATTAACATGACTAATCGGTAAGCTTGCCGATTTCACTTAATCGACGCTTACTGCATGAGGCCCTATGGCAATAAATTGGTAAGCTAAAAAAAAAAAAAAAAAAATACAAAACAATTAAATAAAACCAAGAACCAAAAATACAAAACAATTAAATAATAACAAGAACCAAGAATACAATTAATAGCAATTAAATTTAAAAAAAAAAAAGCATTTGCCTAAAAATGCATTACTGCACCGACACACTTTATTCGAGCAAATACCCAGTATGTACCTGGCAGATACCTGGAATGCACCGCTCCTCACCTCTGACAAGCCCCGTTGCGTTTGCCTTCCCAGCCTGGGTTCATGCCTGGCTGACGGGCGGCTGATCTGTTAAATGATAATGATTAGGATTTAATAGGCTGCAATGCTTCGCGTGTCTACCAGATGGCATAAATTCATGAATTGTAATGCAGTATATATATATATATATATATACTGTGCAGTATTGCAGCCAGCGGGAATAAAATGCTTCAATCCCTGCCTGGAAAATAACCCAATGCACTCGGGCAGAAAACAGTCACAAACCTCAATACACCCGGGTATACCCGAATTCGTGGGACCAGCCGAGCTCGAATAAAGTGTGTCGCCAGTGTACTTGTCACTGTGTTTATCTATTCCCCGAAATGGGCATAGATAAACACATTGGCAGTCAATGGGCAACCTAAAAAATAATTCTTTAAAAACACAAAAAATATAAAAATAACATACAATCAATGTTTTTCTTACCTTTGATGTCTTAACCCTCTGGTTCCAACAGCAGTAGGAACCTCTTGATCCTCAACAGAATGCTCCTCAACATCTGGTAAGTTCTCCAAAGGAGCGGATGTTGTCCCGTCGTCTTCTTGGCATCAAATCAGCCTGGAAAGGCCATATATAAGGCATGTGATGTCACATTTGCGTGTCAAATTGTACACCCCCAATCTGATTGGCTGGTGTACCATGTGACAGATTCTTTTTTTTTCAAGGATGTGACGTCATCAAAAGGGAGGGGAGAAAGCAAATCAGGAAGGCTATTCTTCCTTCCCTTTAAGATGACGTCTCCAAAAAAATGGTGGCAATCACGTTACACCAACCAATCGGATTGGGAGATACAAAATGTGAGGCATCACATGGTACACACCCAATGTGATTTGTTGTAATACCATGTGACAGCTTCCATTTTTTTTTTCAAAGGATGTGACGTCATCTTAAATGGAGGGAGGCATGGCCTTCCTGGTTGGGTCTACAGAGTCTTCAAACATCTCATCCCTAAAACTGATCACACAATTAACCATCTTGAAAGGCACATAGGCCACGTGTCATTATAGTGCACTTTCTATACGTCAAAGTAAAAGAGTACCTGTTAAAAGCCACAAGGAGCGCAAGAGGTTTAGAATTTGTGGGCAATGAGCTTGAGATGTATCCTGATCTTTCACTGATGACTCTGGCAGAAAGGAGGGAATTAAAGCATATACAGTGGCGGCCGACCTGAGTCTAAGGGTTCTATACACTAAGCAGCGAAAAAATGCATTAGCCAGTTTTGCAATTAGCCATGTTTTTGGCGTGTTAAACTCGCTGTATGCTGTAAGGGGCGAATCCCTGGCGAATGAATGCGCCACCACCATTTGATATAATGGCGAGTAACCGGTGGCGAGACGGCTGCCTGGCGAGAAGCTGCCGAGAAGCCGTCCCCTGCCGAGATGTGTTTGCAGCAGAGAGAGATCCGTTGCTCTCTCAGCGCAAACATCGGCATATTAAAAATTATTTTATATACAATTTTATTCATAGTGTACATGTGCAGGGGGTCTCCGGAATTGAACCGCATTGGTTTCAAGTCCGGGGACCCCCTGCTTCCCGAGATACAGACCCCTTTATGAGGTGCCGGTATCCCTCTGCATTTAAAGGTCCCGATCACGTGACCGCGGAATGTAAACAAAGCAGAGGGATACCGGCACCCCATAAAGGGGCCTGTATCTCGGGAAGCAGGGGGTCCCCGGACCTAAAAACAAAGCGGTTCAGCTCCGGAGACCCTCTGCACATCTACACTATGAGTAAAACACACATATAAATAAACAATCATTCCTTACCTTTGCGGCTAACTGCTATGGTAATGAAGCAGCATTAATGTATTTTTAATAATAGTGTACGGGAGCAGGGGGTCCCCTGAGCTGAACCGCATTGATTTGTGGATCAGGGACCCCCTGCTTCCTGAGTTACAGGCCCCGGTATTGGTCATCGGGTGCCAGTGTCGCCGCCATCTTTATAGCATCCCATACGCGACGTGCCAGCTATAAAGATGGCGTTGACACTGGCACCGATGACCCATACCGGGGCCTGTAACTCGGAAAGCTGGGCGTCCCTATTCCAGAAATCAATGCGGTTCAGCTCAGGGGACCCCCTGCTCCCGCACAATATTATTAAAATACATTAATGCTGCTTCATTACCATAGCAGATAGCCGCTATGGCAATGAAGGGGTTAAGGCATAATAGCATGTTTATTGGGGACAATTGCCCCCAATAAACATTGCAATAAACAACATACACCCCCTGTGCCCCCAACAACCCCTATACCCCCATTACATATATCACATATTTGGGATGCACAACAATGATACTAGAGGCCGGCGGGGGTCCTCGGGTGTTACCCGCAGGCCTGCAGTACCAATTCAGTGCACCCCAAATAAAATAACAACACATAAATACACCACCCTTAACACTATCTTTATAGTAATGTGCAAAATTAATATTATCCACATATGGATAATAGTGAATTTGCCCATTTAAAATACATAAAGAACAATAAATACAATAAATACATATAGCACTCACCAATATCCGGCTGGCACGATGAAGGCCATCCTCATCTTCATCACCGTCCATGCCCCTCCGATGCTGCAAAACATAAACAAGAATAAAAACAGCCACTGTAATGTCCCCTAACCCCTTAATCACCATAGCGGTTATTAACCGCTACAGTCATTAAGGGGTTAACCCACCCTCACCCACCTCTCGGGAAGCCTAAATATCCTCCCCCACTACCCCCCCACCCCGTGAGGCCTAACCACCCTCACCCAATACCCATCCAGGAGGCCTACCCACATACCCTTGGGGCCAATACCCCCTTCCCCCACCCCCAGTACCCACAATAAAAACAATACACAGCCCCACAATAAACATCATTATATTTATTAAATACATAACCCACCCCCTGTGCCCCCCATAAATACATGATCTATTATTTTACATATAGGGTTAATACACCAGGCCCACGGGAGTCCCCGGTGGCCCTGACGGGTCACCTCACAGACCTCACAGTAGCCCAACACCATGTTTCAAACAGGGTCTGGAGGCCTACGGGTGGTCCCTGCCAGGCGCTGTGGTCCACCAGGTGGTCTCCGCGGAACACCGTGGTCCACAAGGGTTCCCCACGGGTAGGCCCGCGGCTGTCTAGGGGGCCCCGGGTCAGACCCACAGGTGTCTGAGGGGCCTCAGGTGGTTCCCACGGGGGTATGGGGGCCCTCGGGTGGTCCCTATGGGTCCACAGGTGTCCCCTGTGGACCCACAGCTGTTTACCCGTGAGATGCCCGAGGAGACCGCAGGTGGTCTCCATAGGTCCCCCGCAGACCTGAAGAAAAAACCCTGTATGTAAAAAAATAAACATGTCCTATACATTCAATACATCAACCCCCCCCCCCAACACATACAGTACAATAATGTGCAAAATAACTATTATCCAGATAGGGATAATAGATTATTTGCCCATTATTAAACACATTAACTAGCATAATAAAATAAATAAAGTTATACTGACCTCATCAATAAGAAGCTCCCTCGCCAGCAAATTTTGTGTCCTCCGTTGCCAACAAAATACATAGCCAATACATTGCAATTACATTCTGATATCAATTAACCCCTTAATCCCCTTATCGGATAATAACCGCAACGGTAATTAAGGGGTTAAGCCAACCTGGCCTGATACCCACCCATCACCCATTCATTTGTACAGTGGCTTCCTCATGCAACTATATATATAGGTGGATAATCCAGATGAACTCTATGATTCCACGGGGTCTTTATGACTACCTGGGCTTCTCTATGTTTTTGTAGCTTCCCTCCCCCTTTTCTTCTGTTCAATGTTGTTAGAATTCTGTTGTTGAGACGTATACCCTTTCAGTTTAAAAATCATCATGAGAATATCAAACACGTCTCTATCCCTCTTTCTCTTCCGTTTTTATTTTTAGAATCCTGGGTATGGCCATCCTCGGATGGACTTTGGAGCTTCCATGATCATCATTTTCGCAATCTATCCAGGACAGATTACTATGAGAAAGACACACTTTCCAGAGTTGACGTGATCTCACACTGGGAACTTTTCATGCAATCTGGGAACAATCTGCCACTCTATAGTCCTAATTTCTGCATTCTTTGTGAATACCCTTCTATTATAATGGGAGAATACTGGATACTCTTTATAAATTTGACTTAGGCATAATTAAATTGCTAGTAGCTTACAACCACATTTTATGTATGCTTATGTGATCAGGATTCTATTTAATAGGTTTAGCTTAATTCTTCAGGCAACTTTATATAATCAGATATTCAGCCTGTATAGAAATGTATATATTAATGTCTCTATAAACTCCTACAAACCTAGCAGACTAACCCGTGCCGTTTAGTATTTATGCTATTTCTGAATATTATGTTGTTTGTTTAGCTACAGGTTATGATACACCATATAGGGTGCCTTACTAGTGTCCAGTACAACTTTTGTTTGCTTTAAAATGTATTGAGGCAGGCAGTGTTACTTCCTCTTTAAATCTTGGGTAGCATGGCCTGTACTGCGCATGCGCATCAGGCACCAAGGACGTGTGTTTTAAGTTTAGAATATATTATACTGCTCACCCCTTGCCACACATGCGCACACCTTACACTGGGTGAAGGCTTTGATCAGCATTCTCCTTACAGCCTGGGGCTTGCGGCACACAAGCACACCGACCTCTATGGCTGTGCGTTCTAACTTGGAACGTATTCAACTGGTGACGTCACTCTGCTCATGTGCAATGGGGTTATTCTCTCTCTGCACTCCTGGGGATCATTAAGGTACTTTGGAGGCTTTAATTTTCACCTGGCGATCGCGTTTTTTGGCGCGAATTTAATCTTTTTTATGTGTGCATACTATCCTGCCTACCCCACCACTCCCAGTTGATGGCATCTGGCCGAAACGCGTAGGAGTGGGTGCTGTAGGCAGGATCCCCTGGTTTCTCCCCCTCTTGGGATACGTAAATATACCTCTTTAGCTGCTGCTCAATGCGTGTTCTGCGATTCTTTTATATGCATGTAGGATTGTGCTGAACACCATATACATCTCAGGATTGTGTACTTATTACACTTGGACCTACAGTATATCATCTGTTATTTGTCTCTTCAACAGGACTGACTTTTTGCATTGCTATTTGTAGTTTGTTTGGGGATTATAATCCATACTTTATCAGTCCTATGACATTTTATGAAGTGATCTGACTCTATTAAGAGATTCTGGTCCCAGCTTTTTCACATTTCCTGTATATATTGGTGATGTACTTCCAGCTACTCCCTTATTTCCACAGAGTAGCACTGTCTGCTATTTCTCCTTGAGATAGTGTATTTTTCTCTTGGGATCTGAGATTAAGCCCAGGATATTATTCATCCATCTACCTGGCTTCTAACAGTGTTTCTATATGATATGACAGACATGCTAGTTAGCATATTGCCTCGGTTTACGCACAGGGGATCTATTCCATGTTTTAAAATTCTGTTTTGTGACATCTAATAAATAAAATGTACTTTTCATATTGCAGACGGTATACCAGAGTGCTATCTTTTTGGGCTTCTTTTTCACTTGCTTACATACCTATTTGCCCTTTTAGCACCATTGACATACTAATTAAGTATTTATAATTTTGTCAGTCATTGTGGTTGCCTTCATTGTGCAGTCTTGTGGATGCGGGGTCCGTTCTCTTTTTTAGCTTTCATATATACTGCCTAGGCAGTCTCTTGGATCCAAGCTCCCTTGACCCCCCTCCACCTTGCCTTTTGTCACAAAACTCATTTATGGATTTCTTCGCCCGTGAAGAACACCGTCTGGCCTATGCTAATGAGGCCTTCCATATCAACCCAGTGGGTCTTACACAAGTCACAGATTCTCAAACTCCTGTGAGTGGTGAGAAAATTAAAACCTTGAAACAACTTTCCCAAAAACGACTTAGATCGTGATGGAATAAAACAGCGTTGGAAAAATACATATTGTACCAATTCATACCCAGAGGCTTGCGCATACAAACCTTCCCTTCCATTGAGTTCATAGAACTGTCACATAGACAAAGGTGGGAAGAGACCTTACGCACCTGTTCTTTTGAGTTACTCAAGATCTTCATAGAACATGATCAAGCACGTGTGCGAGAGGTGACAAACCAAATAGAAGTCATTGAAAATGAGTTAGCTGATATAGAAGTAGTACAGTTCAAAAAAATAGAAGGTGACTAAGAAAAATATGAAAAAAGATCTAATTGCATTAAAAAAAATGCAAATTTGAGCGTGACCAGGAGGATTACAGAACGAATACAGTCTATAAGTGGCATAAGGGGAAGCATATTGCCAAAAACAGAAAAAAGAATAAGTCTAAATCTCACACCAACTCTGCATCTCTATCATCTGGGGTCTCAGCATCCGATTTGGAGTCTTCCGATGTCAAAAGTGTGCCGTCTGGTTCACAACAACCAAGCAAATTGTCTTTTTTAGACATAGGAGCCAGGTCAACAACTCAAGGAGGAGGACAAGGAGGGGAGCAAAGGGAACTAAGAGGATGGACAATCTTGACTCACAAAACAAAGTGAGTGTCAAAAAACAGGAACTGAGAGTGAACTAACAATTATCAATCTCTCCAATGTGCCTCTAACTGAAAATCAATAAAAACGTGTTCAAACGTGGCCTATCCTTCTCTCCTACCTCCTGCATGGACCATTTTGAATGGATAAAGGATCTCAATTTATTTTGTAGAAAATTACTTTTATTTAAGCATTTTTCAAAGATCTCTACCATGGAGGATTCTAGTTTGGACTTTACTCAGTGGAACACAGGAGACAGCTGCTTTACGAGATTTGGATTCTCTTCTGGATGACCAGGGAGTATGACAGATAGAAGAGAGAGGAATTCTTTCTGAATTGAAACCTCAATCAGTCTTCTGCCCACCCTGGCAAACTTGTCCGCAAGTTGAAGTATTTTCTAAACTGGTGGCTGAAGATTTTAAGAAAATAAAAGTATAGATGGGAGATACCAATCTCACACGGGCAGAAATGACGGCGATTAGAGAACTTCAGGACCTAAAAGAGGTGGTCATCAAACCCAGGGACAAGGGTGGCATCGTCGTCATCTGGCCCAAGGTGATGTATGAGCGGGAAGCTATGAAACAACTGAATAATAGTAACTGTTACACTGAGCTTGTTTCTGATCCTACCATTCATTTCAAGACAGAATTAGACCTAATTTTACGGTCAGCAGTCTTGGACGAAGTAATCACTCAGTGTAACAGTCAGGCTCTTATGTCAAGATTCCCCAGGGTACCTAAGTTTTATATGTTGCCCAAAGTGCACAAGATCCTCTCCCACCCCCCAGGAAGATCAATTGTTTCTGGCAAAGGGGGGTTGTGCGAACCCATCTGCAGATTTATTGATTCTTTTTTGCATTTTTCAGTGGAGGTGTTGCCATTATATATTAGAGATACGATGGATGTGTTGGCCCGTTTGGACCACATCACAGTTGATGAGGATACTATCTTCGCGACTTGTGATGTGGAATCCCTTTATACCTGTATCCATCATAATGATGGATTGCAAGCCACACAATTCTATCTCTCTATGCAAAACGTCTCCACTGAACTCACACATCTTATTTTAAATTTGTTACAATTTATTCTCACACATAATTATTTCATTTTTAAAAACAAATATTATTTACAGAAAAGGGGAACTGCGATGGGTGCAACTTGCGCACCCTCCTATGCCAATCTTTTCTTGGGATGGTGGGAAAGAGAGGTTGTGTTCTCTGAAGTTAATCTTCGCTTCACACACTGTGTGTCGTTGTGGTTGAGGTACATCGACGATATCCTCATCCTCTGGCAAGGAACTGCCACGGGGTTTGTGGAGTTGGTCAATGTCCTCAACCACAACGATTTGAACATCAAGCTGACATTTAGTTGCAGTTCAACTGGGGTCGAATTCCTTGATTTATACATTAGTGTTGGGCCTGGTGGCTGTCTCCTTACGGACATTTTCCGTAAGGGGATCGCAACAAACTCTATATTACATGCTACAAGTTTCCATCCAAGACATCAGATTAAGGGCGTTCCAACTAGCGAATTTCTGCGTTTAAAACGCAACGTGTCTACTGAGTTGGGTTTTTTGGAGAGAGCAGGAGAGATGAAAGACAGATTCTATCAAAGAGGCTACAGTCGTCGGTGTGTTGAGAGAGGCTTTCAGGGGGGTCTCAGAGCATCTAAGGACTCCCTACTGCGTCCTAAAATTAAATCATCTACCACACAACAAATAAGGTTTATTGGCACCCATAATAAACAGTGGTCTGTGTTACGTAATACACTACAAAACCACTGGGGTGTTTTGATGACTGACCCTGACCTTAAACGAGTTTTGGGTAACAAAATTAACATGACCAGCCGCAAAACTCCAAACCTCAAGGACAAACTGGTGAACAGCCATTTTGTTCCTAGCACTACAGATACATTTCTATCTACCTTCAGAAAGAAAGGGTTTTATAAATGTATGAACTGCTCTGCCTGCAGATTCATGCATCAGACGGAGGTGTTTACCGATTATTCTAAAGAACACACTTTTAGAATTAATGACTTCCTTGGTTGCAAAACCAAGGGAGTCATTTACTGCATTACCTGTACCTGTGGCCCTCCCTACATTGGGATGACTACACGGGAGTTCAGGTTTAGAGTCCTCGAGCATACAAGAAATATTAAGAATGCATCGAGAGATTTGGAAAATTTCAAAAAGATCACTTCAGTGGCCAGACACTTCCTTCTGATGCATGGGTCAGACAATACTTTACTGAAGGCCTTCGCAAAAGAAAAGGTTACCCTGGGAATTCGGGGAGGAGATCTGGAGAAGGCTCTGCTGCGTAGGGAGTCCAGGTGGATAGTCCAGATGGATTATATGATTCCACGGGGTCTTAATGACTACCTGGGCTTCTCTATGTTTTTGTAGCTTCCCTCCCCCTTTTCTTCTGTTCAATGTTGTTAGAATTCTGTTGTTGAGACGAAACCCTTTTAGTTTAAAAATCCTCATCAGAATATCAAACACGTCTCTCTCCCTCTTTCTCTTCCCTTTTTATTTTTAGAATCCTGGGTATGGCCATCCTCGGACGGACTTTGGAGCTACCATGGTCATCATTTGTCACAATCTATCCAGGACAGATTACTATGAGAAGGACACACTTTCCAGAGTTGACGTGACCTCACACTGGGAACTTTTCATGCAATATGGAAACAATCTGCCACTCTATAGACCTAATTTCTGCATTCTTTGTGAATACCCTTCTATTATAATGGGAGGATACTGGATACTCTTTATAAATTTGACTTAGGCATAATTAAATTGCTAGTAGCTTACAACCACATTTTATGTATGCTTATGTGATCAGGATTCTATTTAATAGGTTTAGCTTAATTCTTCAGGCAACTTTATATAATCAGATATTCAGCCTGTATAGAAATGTATATATTAATGTCTCTATAAACTCCTACAAACCTAGCAGACTAACCCGTGCTGTTTAGTATTTATGCTATTTCTGAATATTATGTTGTTTGTTTAGCTTCAGGTTATGATACACCATATAGGGTGCCTTACCAGTGTCCAGTACAACTTTTTTTTGCTTTAAAATGTTTTGAGGCAGGCAGTGTTACTTCCTCTTTAAATCTTGGGTAGCATGGCCTGTACTGCGCATGCGCATCAGGCACCATGGACGTGTGTTTTAAGTTTAGAATATATTATACTGCTCACCCCTTGCCACACATGCGCACACCTTACACTGGGTGAAGGCTTTGATCAGCATTCTCCTTGCAGCCTGGGGCTTGCGGCACACAAGCACACCAACCTCTATGGCTGTGCGTTCCAACTTGGAACGCATTCAACTGGTGACGTCACTCTGCTCATGCGCAATGGGATTATTCTCTCTCTGCACTCCTGTGAATCATTAAGGTTAATTTTCACCTGGTGATCGCATTTTTTGGCGCGAGTTTAATCCTTTTTAAGTGTGCATACTATCCTGCCTACCCCACCACTCCCAGTTGAAGGCATCTGGCCGAAACGCGTAGGATTGGGTGCTGTAGGCAGGATCCCCTGGTTTCTCCCCCTCTGGGGATATGTAAATATACCTCTTGAGCTGCTGCTCAATGCATGTTCTGTGATTCTTTTATATGTGTAGCCCTTTTTGTGAACCGGCCTGACCCACCCAATCTCACATTGGCCCCTTGTTGTCTAACCGGTCCCTTTTCTTCCGACACACCTTTTCTAAGGGACTACTGGTAACTGTATCACACCTGTGGCTCCAGGAGATCTGAGCCTCTGCTAGCTGGGAGCCTGGGGAAACCCTTACCATTTACCTGGTGCAGCACCTCCACTTACCCAGGATCCCCGTTATGAAAGATAGCCCTGGGTAAGAAATACAACAACAACACATATATGATACTAACACTTTACTTGATAACATAGAACCATAACACGACATAACCTTATGCAATACTGGAGCACCTTATGCCCAATGTCTGGTGTTCCCACCCAGTGTCCTGTAATCCCCCACACCCAATGTCCCGTACTCCTACGGAGGTCGTGGGTGACTGCGCAGTCACTAAATTATCTGTTAGGCCTGTTGGTGCACTTATGTGGAAATACCTTCCGAGCACTCCGATGCTCGGGCCTGCCACACTCTACTCAAAGGGTCAGACGTGCGATGCATCCGTCTGATCCTATCCAGGTACTTCTCCAGGACCCCAACGAGGGTCCCACCGCTTTACGGGAACACAACCGTCTCACGGCAACAGCAACCGAATCACGGGAACAGCAACCGCCGCTATCCCTATCTCTTCCTAACTAACCCTAACGTGACAGGAACCCTAACCTAGGGCCTGTCCCTGATGAACCGCAACCTGGGGTGGCTTGGGGAAAACTCCTAGGGCCTGTGAAGTAATAACCTGCCCCCCCTTCCCTAGCTACCCAGTCCTATCTGTAACTTACTAACAACTAAGTACTAACCCCCAGATACTGACAGCCCGCAGCAGACACACAGCTCTCACCATCAGCCTGCAGACTTTCACACACGCTGCACACACTGTGCCCAGCACATGCAGCGACAACACACCCCATCCACTGGAACCCGCAGCAATTACCCACTGCTCGCACTCTGTGCCTATTTGCCAGTGCGCACAGCACTACCCGCTGTGGCACTGCCAAACCTGCACCTTTCACACCTAAGGGTGACCTCCCTATCTAGGGCCGTCCCTCTTCAGTTACCCCCTGCCCTTACCGGGAATTGGGGCCTGCCTGGGGACCTAAGGAGAACCCTTACCTGGTGCAGGAGCCACTCGCTCCCTACAAACTTCCTACTCCTTCCTCTGCCTCTTCCTGACTGCCTGTGCAAAGCCCGGGAAATGTATCTATATTCCCGGGCTGAGCTTCCTCCAGCCCTATTGGCCGCAATGGAGCACCTGACCTCTGTCTCCCTATGCCTCCTGGGAGTTGTAGTTCCCAGGAGGCTGTCTAAGGATTTGGGCCGCGTGCGCACTTGCCCTGCGCATGCGCGAACCCCTAATGGCCGCCTCAATCCTTTCCTCCCCTGTCCTATTCTCGCGCGATCTCCCTGGGGCCTTCCCTCCGCTGGCTGACTACTGCGCATGCGCGAACTAACGCGCAATGGCGGCGCCCTCGGCACAAGCCGCCGGGCCGGTGGCAACGCGATCGTGGCCTTAGCGACGGCCCGAACGCGTCCCCGGCAACCGGCCTGCGCCTCAAAGCAACGCTCTGCTCCCTGCACTGGCCCCCACCCTCGCGAAGTGCCGGCGGGTCCGTCGCAGCCTCCGGCGGCACCCGCTACCACACGGCACTCGCGGAGGGGGGCCAGAAAGTGTGATTTTACCTCGGGGCTACATATGCATGTAGGATTGTGCTGAACACCATATACATCTCAGGATTGTGTACTTATTAGACTTGGACCTATATCATCTGTTATTTGTCTCTTCAACAGGACTGACTTTGCATTGCTATTTGTAGCTTGTTTGGGGATTATAATCCATACTTTATCAGTCCTATGACATTCTTTGAAGTGATCTGACTCTATTAAGAGATTCTGGTCCCAGCTTTTTCACATTTCCTGTATATATTGGTGATGTACTCCCAGCTACTCCCTTATTGCCACAGAGTAGCACTGTCTGCTGTTTCTCCTTGAGATAGTGTATTTTTCTCTTGGGATCTGAGATTAAGCCCAGGATATTATTCATCCATCTACCTGGCTTCTAACAGTGTTTTTATATGATATGACAGACATGCTAGTTAGCATATTGCTTCGGTTTACGCACAGGGGATCTGTGCCATGTTTTAAAATTCTGTGCAATCTTTTATTCTGTTTTGTGACATCTAATAAATAAAATGTACTTTTGATATTGCAGACGGTATACCAGAGTGCTATCTTTTTGGGCTTCTTTTTCTCTTGCTTACATACCTAATGGCCCTTTTAGCACCATTGACATACTAATTAAGTATTTATAATTTTGTCAGTCTATTGGTTGTCTTCATTGTGCAGTCTTGTGGATGAGGGGTCCGTTCTCTTTTTAAGCTTTCATATATACTGCCTAGGCAGTTTCTTGGATCCCATATATATACTGATGCAGCGGCCGTTATACGAACACTTCACGCGGCAATTAATGCGGGAAACCGTGATCACAACAGGGACAAAGCTCGCTATGTTTAGAGAACTGATCGCGGCGCATTAGCTTCCCAAAGCAGGGACCCCTGCTGTGTGAATGCTACCGGCGTCTGCCTTTATGTAATAGATGCGCAGTAAGTGAGTCTGAATCAGTCACTCTAACTGCGCGCCTCTCACAGGCGATCGCGGGGGTTTTATTAAAATTCTAAAATTACAGTTTTGTAGCAGGGGGTCTCCTGCGCTGAACAAAGTTTATTTCAGCCTTGGAGACCCCCTACTTCCCGAGTTACAGGCCCAGTTATGGGGTGCCGGTATCCCCGCCATGTTAAAATCCTGTGGGTCACGTGACCGCGGGACTAAAGGGATACGGGCACCCCATAACTGGGCCTATAACTCGGGAAGTAAGGGGTCTCCAAGGCTGAAATAAACTTTGTTTAGCTCGGAATACCCCCTGCTCCCCCACACTAGTATCAACCCCCCTCCAAATAAAAAATCATTACCTTAGCGGGTAGCTGCTAAGGTGATGAAGCTGCTTACATTTTATTTTTATTCATAGTGTGCGTGAGCAGGGGGTCTCCTGAGCTGAACAAAGTTTATTTCAGCCTTGGAGACACCCTACTTTCCGAGTTACAGGCCCAGTTATGGGGTGCCGGTATCCCTGCCATGTTAAAATTGTGGGTCAAGTTACCGTGGGACTAGAGGGATACGGGCACCCCATAACTGGGCCTGTAACTCGGGAAGTAGGGGGTCTCCAAGGCTGAAATAAACTTTGTCCAGCTCAGGAGACCCCCTGCTCACGCACACAATAAATAATAATTAAAAATGTAAGCAGCTTCATTACCTTAGCAATGCCCGCTAAGGCAATGAAGGGGTTAAGGCACAGGTGTCAACCCTGTGTGTGAAAAACCTAAAACATGGCCTACACAGTACAGTACATTTAAATAAATCACCCCCCCCCCCCGTACCACCAAACACGCATACTGTACAGTACATTACATTAATGGGCCAAATAACTATTATCCAGATATGGATAATAGATTATTTGGCCCATTATTAAACACATTAACTACAGTAGCATACCAGTAATAAAATAAATACAGTTCTACTGTACTTACTACCACCGCACAATACTAGTACATTCTGACACATACAACACTACAGTACTGTATGCCAACCAAGCAATGCTCTAAATAAAATAAAATAAATAAATTAACATAAATCAATCCATTCACAAATCGATAACAGTACAATCCAAATCAATTACTGTACACAATTCACTATTCAAATCCTAGAAACAAAACAAGGAATCAGAAATAAATTACTATCAATCAACTAAATCTAACCAACAATAAGCCACTATTAAAAAGCAAGGCCCACCCTGAAATAAACCATAGCAAACACATTTGCACACCAAGATGCAAAATACAGTTAAAAATGCATTAAAAAAAGCAAGCAAACATGAGCAATACAAGCTTTTATTTGCTCTGTATTATGTATATCCATAGGGACATACATAAATACAGAGGCAATAAATGAACATTAAAAAAAAATTCAAAACCTGTAAAAGCTAAATAAAATACATTTCTTTTGTAAACTTACCATTACTTGTCCCACTCACCGACTCCCGTTGATACTGCTTACTCTCGAACCAATCCACGCACAGGAACCCATAAAATAATAAACCATAAAATAATAAACCATAAAAAAATAAACCATAATAATCCAGGGGTCTATTTGTAATCCATTCCGTCTGTGGAGTCTTCATCTGTATTCTTTATCCGCTTTTCTTCTGTTCCGCGGCCACGTCCCAGCCTTCTTCTTTGAGGGGAGGTCCTCCCTCCACGCCGCCTGGCTCTAAAATGAGACGACATAGGCTTTTAAAGGCCTATGACGTCACATTTTCATCATATGGTTCCCACGGCCCTGATTGGGCAGTGAAAACCATGTGCTTTGGCCGATAAAAAAAAAATGATGACGTCATTTAAAGGCAATGAAAGCACAGCCAATAAGAATGGCTGTGCTTCAATTGCCTTTAAGATGACGACATGAAAAGAAAGATGGCCGGCCTCACATGGTACGGTAGCCAATCAGAGCATGTGAACTCCATCCCAACTCTGATTGGCACTAGTTGACCATGTGACAGAGGCTTGGGGGAGAATTGATGTGATGTAATTGAAAGCCTGTCACATGGTACTAGAGCCAATCAGAGTTGGGATCTATTTCCCACGCTCTGATTGGCCACGATAGTACCATGTGAGGCCGGCAATCTTTCTTTTTATGACGTCATCTTAAAGGCAATTGAAGCACAGCCATTCTGATTGCCTGTGCTTTCATTGCCTTTAAATGACGTCATAATTTCCTCTCCCTCTTTTTAAAGGCAGATGAGCTTACTAATTAGGATCACCTGTGGACTGCTTAATCAGCGGGGTTAACTCCTCGTATACTGGAAAGCAGGCATACTGCCACCTCCTACTAATGTATTGAGAGTCTATGACTCTGTCACTATATATATATATATATATATATATATATATATATATTTTTATATATATATATATATACACACACAGGTAAACCCCGTTATAACGCAGTCCTCGGGGTCCACCCCGAGACCACCGCGTTAGTAACGGGGTCGCGGAGAAAAAAAAATGGCCGCCGCATCAGCGCATGTTCACCCCGTGGGACAGGAGATGGGAGCTGGGATGTCCCTCCGGTCCCCGCTTCCCCCTATCACCGCGTGACAGGCCGCGGGACAGGAGATGGGAGGGGGGATGCCCCTCCGGTCCCCGCATCCCCCTGTCACCGCGGGACAGGAGATGGGAGGGGGGATGCCCCTCCGGTCCCCGCTTCCCCCTGTCACCGCGTGACAGGCCGCGGGACAGGAGATGGGAGGGGGGATGCCCCTCTGGTCCCCGCATCCCCCTGTCACCGCGGGACAGGAGATGGGAGGGGGGATGCCCCTCCGGTCCCTGCTTCCCCCTGTCACCGCGTGACAGGCCGCGGGACAGGAGATGGGAGGGGGGATGCCCCTCCGGTCCCCGCATCCCCCTGTCACCGCGGGACAGGAGATGGGAGGGGGGATGCCCCTCCGGTCCCCGCTTCCCCCTGTCACCGCGTGACAGGCCGCGGGACAGGAGATGGGAGGGGGGATGCCCCTCCGGTCCCCGCATCCCCCTGTCACCGCGGGACAGGAGATGGGAGGGGGGATGCCCCTCCGGTCCTGGCTTCCCCCTGTCACCGCGTGACAGGAGATGGGAGGGGGGATGCCCCTCCGGTCCAGGCTTCCCCCTGTCACCGCGTGACAGGAGATGGGAGGGGGGATGCCCCTCTGGTCCCGGCTTCCCCCTGTCACCGCGTGACAGGAGATGGGAGGGGGGATGCCCCTCCGGTCCCGGCTTCCCCCTGACACCGCGGGACAGGAGATGGGAGGGGGGATGCCCCTCCGGTCCCGGCTTCCCCCTGTCACCGCGTGACAGGAGATGGGAGGGGGGATGCCCCTCCGGTCCCGAGACAAATAAACTGGGGCCAGCAACAGACCGGCGTATTATGGTCCTTTCCCCGCGGGGTCTCTCGGTACTTGTAGTTCAGGCTCCACTATGTTTACAACCTTAGGCGGGACAATGGACTACAATGCCCAGCATCCTTTGCGCTCATTCGTCGTAGTCAGTGACACCAGTTATGGTGTGTAACGGTGTGATGACAGCAATCTCAGTGATAGCGGGCGGCTTCTAATCTCGGGTACGGAATTATGAGTTATGTGTATTGGGAGGGGGGGTTGTATGTGTATTGGGAGGGGTGTGTGTGTGTGTGTGTGTGTGTGTGTGTGTGTGTGCAGTGTGCAGTGTGTGTCAGTGTGAGCAGTGTGTGTGCAGTGTGTGTCAGTGTGAGCAGTTTGTGCAGTGTGAGCAATGAGCAGTGTGTGTGCAGTGTGTGTGCAGTGTGCAGTGTGTGCAGTGTGTGCTGTGTGAGCAATGAGCAGTGTGTCAGTGTGTGCAGTGTGAGCAATGAGCAGTGTGTGAGCAGTGTGTGTCAGTGTGAGCAGTGTGTGCAGTGTGTGCAATGAGCAGTGTGTGCAGTGTGAGCAATGAGCAGTGTGTGTGCAGTGAGCAGTGTGTGTGTGCAGTGTGTGCAGTGAGAGTGTGTGCAGTGTGTGCAGTGTGCAAAAAAAAATTTTTTTTTTTTTTTTAAACGGGAGCCACGGGAAAACCGCGTTATAACCGAATCACGGTATAACGAGGCACGTTATAACGGGGTTTACCTATATATATATATATATATATATATATATATATATACAAAACATATACACATAGTGCACATCATATTTAATATATATATATAGCCCTGGTCCCCTTACCAGTGCAGGTCCCCGGCTATGGGATGTTTCCCCGCGCTCCCCCTGGCTTAAACGCAGGTGCCGCACGGTTAGTTAGGGTGGTGCGGTGAGATAGCCAGCAGCAGGAGGTGCAGGGAGGCTCCAGCGGTTCTCCACTGGTTGGCGCCGCCATCCGGGCGGACGCCGCCGCCATGTTGGAGTTGACCACGCGTGCGCGAATGCTTGCGCAAGTGCGGACGTTGCAGAGGCCATCTTAGAGGTGGCAGAGCAAGCGCAGGAGAAGGCAGAGAGGCAGGAAGGCCCTCTAGAGGTTGTGCATGCGCAGGGAAGTGGGGCGGCGGCCATTAGGTTAGCGCAGGCTCAGACAGGAATAGGTTGGCGGTCATTACAGAGGAGGCCATGCGGTCTCCATAGGCAAGGAGCCTTCTGGGGAACTACACTTCCCAGGAGGCATAGCAGCAGGCAGTCAGGTGCTTGAGCTTAGCCAATAGGGCTGAGAGATTCTCCTGTAAAAGGGAGGATCTAGTTAGGGATATTAGCAAGCTGGCAGGAAGGAAGTCAGTCAGGGTGGGGAAGCAGACAGGGGAGGAGGTAGGTGTGCAGGGCAGGGACCCATGCAACTGTCCCCTGAGTCACCAGTGAGCTGCTGCAGATATGGTCAGCCCCAGATAGGGAGGCTGTCACTTTAGCTGAGCAGGATTGCTAGTTGCAACAGTGTTGTGTGCAGTGCAGGCCCCTCATAGGAAGAAGGGGGGTTGCTTTCTAAGTTATACAGTGTGTTATATCACCAGTGCCAGTTGCATGTGGTGAGCTGCCAGAGTCTGGGATCAGACAGAATCTACAACAAGAGATCTTCTGCATGCAGGGACTAGGCTAGAGGTATATTCCCAGGGCCCAGTTAGTCCCCTGAGACACTGTAGAGGAATAACTGTATTTTATAGGGACTGCCTTAAGACAGGGACTCCTTCACCATACTCAGAGAGAAAGAGTAATGCTGTATGACAGTGCCTGACTGTCAGTACAGCGTGTAGCAGGAAGAGTGCCTGACTCCATAGCAGAGACTGTGGTAAAGGATCATTCTGGTTGGAGATCCCTCAATGGAGGAGTCAGAGGGTGTAATCATTTCTGCAAGGAACAGCGCACCATGGCGTGGGACCAAGTTGCGGAGTTGCTGACTACAAAGGATTTTCCTGATCAGGACTGATCAGGGAGGTAGTATATATTAAGTGCACCACGGGGCCCCAACACAGGGAAACGCTATCCCTCACACTCACACTCTCTTTATTGTTGTGGACACTCAAGGGATAAGTGCCCAAGCACATTATTATCAAAGGGACTGAGTGTGAAGTGATGATGGACATGTGGGCTGAGGGATGGTATGCAGTCAGGGTGATGCAATGTTATTCATATGATGTATGGATGTTATGCAAAGAGAGTTTCATTGAAGTTACCGTTCATGCTCAGTAAATACTGTTTATTTACATTGTGTGTATTTACAGCATGGTTGTTCTGGTGAGGGCACACTCCCACCACGTTGGGATCCCTCATCAGTGGAGGCGCTGCACCAAGTGTAAGTATATACCCAAGGTTCCCCGTGGCGGAAGCTCAGCCCTCCTAGTTGCCAAACAGGTACAGCACCACACTGATAAGTAGTCAGATACACCTACCCACCTCAATCTCACTTAGGGTGGGGGTAAGAGGGCTACATATATATATATATATATATATATATATATATATATATATATCAACACTATCTGTATGATCGTTTGTATATAACAATAACCTATACTGGTTAGGAAATAAACAATGATAGAACATTAGTTGCCTGGCATCTGTTGCCAAATGTGCTATGACACACTAATACTGTAAATTATGTTATGAATATTCCTGTATTGGGTGTATTGTGCAATTTTAAATATGATGTGCATTATGTATATATATATATATATATATATATATATATATATATATATATACTGAATCGGAGAGGCAATATTGGCGAGAAAATGGCGAAAACGGCTTTTCGGTGCTTACTGCATGAGGCCCTCAGTGTCTGAGAGAGACTGCTGCCCCAGAAGCATTTCCTCTCCCTCTTTTTAAAGGCAGATGAGCTTACTAATTAGGATCACCTGTGGACTGCTTAATTTGCTGGGTTAACTACTCGTATACTGGAAAGCAGGCATACTGCCACCTCCTACTAATGTATTCAGAGTCTACTGTATGACTCTGTCACTATATATATATATATATATATATATACATACAAAACATATACACATAATGCACATCATATTTAATATTGCACAATGCACCCAATACAGGAATATTCATAACATTATTTACAGTAGTAGTGTGTCATAGCACATTTGGCAACAGATGCCAGGCAACTAATGTTCTATCATTGTTTATTTTCTAACCAGTATAGGTTATTGTTATAATACAAACGATCATACACATAGTGTTGATTGATTATTATCAACTACTGTAAATTGAAGTATCATATCAACTGTGCAGTTGAGAATATACTGTATATACTGTATGAATAATTTACACATATGTAAATTAAGAAACATGTCGTCTATTAACCTGTATACAATTTCTTATATGGAGTAATTCATGCATTATAAGGATTTGTAGAACTAGTCCTTAATAACAATAGACTGACGATTATGTTGTTAACAAACATCTGTAATTAATGAAACTGAAGGCCTGCGAAGGGTATAAGAGCTGCGTCAGCTACACAATACCAACAGGAACCTGACAAAGCAAAGCTGTGGTGGTTGTTTAGGGCTTGCAAGTGGGTAGCGGGAGGGCTTAACCCCTTCATGACCGTACTGGTATTAACCGCTAAGTCATGAAGGGGTTAAGTCCACTCGCAACCACCCCCCACAAGCCATAAACAGCCACCAAGGGCCAAATACCCCCTGCACCAACCCCCGCTACCCACAATAAACCTGGCACGGCTGGTTAACCACTTCATTGCCTTAGCGGTTAGGCGCTAAGGTAATGAAGTGGGCTTTAAATGCATTTTTCCTGCCTCGGATGCATGCCGCGGGGCTTCATGCTGGTATTAATGGGTATCAGCTCCAGAGACCCCCGGCATCAATCCCAGGCAGGAAAAAGGCCTGATTTTTTATAAATTCGACCTTGCCGATGCTTCTCCCCCAGCAACTTGCCAATTTTACTTGGCGGGCTGGATTGCCGTACAAATCTCAATTCTAGAGTGCCGATCAGCAGCAAAAAGCTGATCGGGGCTACTAGAATTGAGTGCGTTTCAGAAAGTGCCGATAAGTGTCGAAAAGTGGCTTATCGGCAACCGGCTGCCGAAAAGTTTTTTTCGGCTAAAAAAAATGCCGATTTTTGGAGCTTATCGGCGCTTACTGAATCGGAGACGCAATATTGGCGAGAAAATGGCGAAAACGGCTTTTCGGTGCTTACTGCATGAGGCCCTCAGTGTCTGAGAGAGACTGCTGCCCCAGAAGCATTTCCTCTCCCTCTTTTTAAAGTCAGATGAGCTTACTAATTAGGATCACCTGTGGACTGCTTAATCTGCTGGGTTAATTCCTCGTATACTGGAAACCAGGCATACTGCCACCTCCTACTAATGTATTCAGAGTCTATGACTCTGTCACAATATATATATATATATATATATATATATATATATATATATATATATATATATATATATACAAAACATATACACATAATGCACATCATATTTAATATTGCACAATAAACCCAATACAGGAATATTCATAACATTATTTACAGTAGTAGTGTGTCATAGCACATTTGGCAACAGATGCCAGGCAACTAATGTTCTATCATTGTTTATTTTCTAACCAGTATAGGTTATTGTTATAATACAAACGATCATACAAAAAAATCTTATCAGATGAAATCGATACTCTTGAAAAGAAAATTCTGGAGATCAAGAATAAAAATTTCAAAAGAGACAAAAATGATTATATAGAAGGAAACCATAAAAAGTAGCAAAAAACTTCTCCAGTGCCCCCAGGGATACCACTATATATATATTTTTTAAATACATCATTCGATTTTTTTTAAAAAACGACTGATTTTAGAGATAAAGCTAGTGATTTAAAAAAAGACAAATTTTAAAGATAATCAGAGAAGAGAGGAATCTAAAGAAATTAGAAAGATACATTTTACCACAGAGGAAAGGCATACCTCACCTAGAAGGCATACAACAAATCAGTATGATTATTCTAGGGATACACATAGAAATGAGGATATAATGGATGAGGAAAGAGGGAATTTTAGATCTTACCATGACTATCACTGGAGACATAGGGTATGTACCACGCCACATAAGACATATAGAGAACACAAGGAAATGAGAAGGACACCCCCTGGTAGAACTATTCAAAGAAGGGATAGCAACAGCAGTCCACCACAGGAAAAAAACTCCAGGAGTAATTTATATGTTGGAGCTGTGAAAAGGTGTCCCTCTGGGACCTAGATGCCCACCGGAACATCCGACTGGCCTTGCGCGATGTCTTCTAAAGAGTCAAAAGCATTGGCGGAGATTATACATGATGGCAGAATTATGGTCTCCTCACGATCCTCAGCCTTGTCTTCTACTAGAAATTGACAAGAGATAGTGTCTGCCATTATGTATTTAGAACCTGGTAGATAGGAAATAATGAAATTGAAGCGAGAGAAGAAAAGGGACCATCGAGCTTGTCGCGACCCCAAGCGGCAAGTGCCTTCGATGTAGAGAAGATTCTAATGATCTGTCAGACTGGTAACCGGGTTTTCAGTGCCCTCAAGAAAATGTCTCCATTCTTCCAAGGCCATTTTGATGGCCAACAGTTCACGATTACCTACATTGTAATTCTGTTCAACAGGTGAGAATGTTTTGGAAAAGAACACACAAGGGTGCAATTTGGCTTGGATTCTTCCTTTGTGATAACAATGATCCAGCCCCGACATTAGATGCATCCACCTCAAGGGTAAAGGGTAATTCCGGATTGGGGTGCACAAGCACAGGAGCTGAGACAAAGGCATTTTTCAATTTCTTGAAAGTGTTGATGGCTGCAGGAAGCCATGGTGCCAGATCGGCTCCTTTCTGTGTCAATGCTGTAATGGGCGCTACTACAGAGGAGAAGATCTGTATGAACCTACAATACTAATTGGCGAAGCCCAGGAACCATTGTACAGCTTTCAGGGTTGTGGGACGAGGCCATCCAACACTGCTTTAACTTTGGATGCATCCATGGCCAGGCCCGTGTCGGAGATGATGTAGCCCAGAAAGGATGAAATTGACACTTCTTCAATTTTGCGAACAGGTGATTTTCCCGTAGACGTTGGAGTACCTATTTGCATGGCCAGGATATTCGCATATGGTTCTGGAGAAGATCAGTATGTCATCTAAGTATACAATGACGCACTGGTAGAGAGGTCCCTAAAAATCTTGTTGACGAAGTCCTGGAATACAGCGGAAGCTTTACAAAGTCAAATACAAATGGCATGATCAGATATTCATAATGTCCGTCCTGAGTATTAAAAGCTGTTTTCCACTCACCCCCCCGTAAGTCCAATTTGGTTAATATGGTGGAACCCTGAAGACTGTCAAAGAGTTCAGTCATTAAAGGTAAAAGATACCAGTTCTTGATCGTGATTTTGTTCAATCCCCGATAATCAATACACGGTCGGAGAGATCCATCCTTCTTCTTGACAAAAAAAAACCCTGCACCTGCCAGAGACGAAGACTTCCGGATGAAATCCCTCTGTAGGTTCTCCTGGATGTACTCCTTCATGGCTTTGGTCTCTGGGGGTGACAATAGATAAGAACATCCTCGCGGAGGCAAGGAACCGGGTAATAGGTCAATGGGGCAATCAAATGACCATTGGGGTGGCTGCAATGAAATTCCCACCTAACTCCGAGTCATGAAAGGCCTGAGGGGTGGCCTTAAAGGTATTATCGGTTATCGTGATGGGTATCAGGAGCCTGGTTGACGTTTGAGGAGGAGAAGCAGATAATGTCCCCAGTAAAGTTCTCCCGGCCGTTACTGGCATTTGGCATTTCCTGACTTATGGGACAAGTGAGTACCTGGTGCCTAGCATTACCGCAATACTGACAGAATTCGGCATCACGTCTGAGCTGTTTCTCACCAAACAACAATTTGTTGCCTGTGAGCTGCATGGGTTCCTCCGGGTCTGGATCAGGGGTATAAGGGACCATGCATAGTAGCTGCGGGAAGACTGTGTACGGTGCTTGCGTCGTGTTTTCTCTGCGCTTCTCTCCTGTAGTCTTAGGTCCACCAGAACACATAAGCCAATGAGCTCCTTAATCTCTGTGCAATGAGTTCATCTTTAAGGTCCTTGGACAGGCCTTGCCAGAATGCAGCCGCCAATGCCTCATAATTCCAGGTGGTCTCAGCAGCTATGGTCCAAAATTCGACCGCATACCGGGCACACTACTACTGTAGTGACTTTTAAATTATTTTATAAATATTCCTGTATAATAGAATTTATTGTGTATTTATGCACACTGTTAAATATGATGTGCATTATGTGTGTATGTTTTGTCATATATATAATATATATATTTGCCATTTCCGTCCATATAATACAGCAGGAGCGGCCGTTATTCTAAAACTTGACCCGATGTACCGCTCGGAATACCCCTGTCATGGCGCGTGATGTTTTCCAACCGTACCACCATTGACTCGGGTTTCTATCGGGTGCAGAAAATTGCATTTTAGTGTTGTCTACAATACCGTCTACAAGCTCAAGTGGGCAATCGCGAGTTGTTGACTTAAAAATCCAATAGCAATTCAACCTACTGTACACAGTACAGCCGTACAGTTCTGCAAGTCTGTGTGTGTGTGTACAGTAATTGTAATTTGAAGATTTACATTTGAAGCAGAGATTAACGTTAAGAGTTCATACTGTATAGTCTGAGGCTCCTTAGCCATACACAGATTAAAATATGAGGACACATACTGTATACAGGATAATAAAGGGAAATGAAGTAATACAAAAATACGTCGCGTCTTCTTCCGAATGTAAAATATTTTTTCTGCTCATGCATGTACAGTATGTCTAATTGGAACCTCTTTTAAACGCATATGCGTGTCATCACATTTCTATATTTAATATTTATTAATCTACTACCTTCTTCCACATTACTGTTGGAACTACGATCATTCACCCAGTAGCCCAAGCACGCTACCTAATGGTCACACTCGACTCCTCTCTCACATTCGCCCCTCACATTCAAAACATTTCTAAAACCTGTCGCTTTTTTCTCCGCAATATAACAAAGATACGCCCTTTCCTCTGTTGCTCGACTGCTAAAACTCTGACTCAGGCCCTCATTCTCTCCCATCTTGATTACTGTAACCTCTGGCTGTCCGGCCTTCCTGCCTCTCATCTGTCTCCCCTTCAATCTATCCTAAACGCTGCTGCCAGAATCACTCTACTCTTTCCGAGATCTGTCTCAGCATCTCCCCTCATGAAATCCCTCTCCTGGCTTCCGATCAAATCCCGCATCTCACACTCCATTCTTCTCCTCACTTTTAAAGCTTTACACTCTTCTGCCCCTCCTTACATCTCAGCCCTAATTTCTCGTTATGCACCATCCAGACTCTTGCGTTCTTCTCAAGGATGTCTTCTTTCTACCCCCTTTGTATCTAAAGCTCTCTCCCGCCTTAAAACTTTTCACTGACTGCCCCACACCTCTGGAATGCCCTTCCCCTCAGTACCCGACTAGCACCCTCTCTATTCACCTTTAAGACCCAACTTATGACACACTTGCTTAAAGAAGCATATAAATAGCACTGTGGATATTCTGAACACATGATACATAAAACTTGGCCCCCTGCAGATGCACTTATCAGAACTCCCTCCTACTGTCTCTGTACGTTCTCCCTACCTACCAATTAGACTGTAAGCTCCTCGGGGAAGGGACTCCTCTTCCTTAATGTCTAAAGCACTTATTCCCATGATCTGTTATTTATATTATCTGTTATTTATTTGATTACCATGTGTATTACTGCTGTGAAGCGCTATGTACATTAATGGCGCTATATAAATAAAGACATACAATACAATCAATACTTTTGCTAGGCTTGCATACTGTTTTTATTTAATGCGCATGCATGTATGTCTCATTGGAACCTTGTTGAAACACATATGTGTGTCATCACATTTAGGTGCATGCGTGTATGTCTCATTGGAACCTTGTTGAAACACATATGCATGTCATCACATTTAGGCGCATGCATGTATATCTCATGGTAACCTTGTTGAAACGCATATCCGTGTCATCACATTTAGGCGCATGCATGTATTTATATTTAAAACAAAAGGCAAAGCAATTCAAGTTTAAAAAAAAAGAAAACAAGACATCCCTTTTTGAAAGACTGATTTAAATAAACCATTATCTGAATCATGCTTTTGATAAGTTAACAATTTTTGCCATTCTTTCAATTACTTCCTTTGTAATTGTTCTGTAATGTATACTGCACTGTATAGTATATAATCATGGAAGAATGAAAAATACAAATAATCATGTATGAATGAATAATACAAATTTATAATCTTTATCTTCTTCGTAATGGTTGCATTGTATTCGATACTGTACTGTAGTTCTTCTGTCATTTTTAATTTAAGGGCCAGTGTTAACTGTATCACCTTCCCCCTCCCCACCTCACACACAAAGCCTTACAAACAAACCAACGTGAATAGAAATGCTTATCCACAACTCCCCCCCAGACAGAGCCATTCATGAAAATATATTGAGACTTTGTTGAGCCGTGTTGTCCCCGCCCGTTCTTACACACGCATGTGCACGTGCGATAACAGACACTCCTTTTTTTTCTCGACATGGGATGGGTTTAACAGCTGGTCAAAAGATTTCTCTGAACCTCTAATCCCGCACACACTGCTACTGTAGCACCTTCCCCCCACCACTTCACACACAAAGCCTTACAAACAAACCAACATGAATAGAAATGCTTATCCACACAGAAATGTATATCCACACCTTCCCCAAAGCAATTAATCTGCGATAAGCCCTTCTTGGAGAATCCCCCACAAATTCAAAGTGAATTTCAAGTTTTAAAAAAAACGAGGCATCCCTTTTTGAAGGACTGATTTAAATAAACCATAATCTGAATCATGTTTTTGATAAATTAAGAATTTTTGCCATTCTTACAGTACAATCACTTCCTTTGTTATTGTACTGTAATGTATACTGCACTGTACAGTATATTACTGCAATTTTTCTTTTGGGGGTGGGGGTGTTTCAACGATTCTCGTGAATTTAAAGAATATTTTTTTAATTTTATCTGGATAACCATGAAACAATGAAAAATACAAATAATCATGAATAATACAAATTTACAATCTTTATCTTCTTTGTAATGGCTGCATTGCATTCTGTATTGTACTGTAGTTCTTCTGCCATTTTTAATTTAAGGACCGAGGGTAACTGTAGCACCTTCCCCCTCCCCACCTCACACACAAAGATTTACAAACAAACCAACCTGAATAGAAATGCTTATCCACACAGAAATGCTTATCCACACCTTCCCCAAAGCAATTAATCTGTGATAAGCCCTTCTTGGAGAATCCCCCACACATTCAAAGTGAATTTCAAGTTTAAATTTTTTTCAAGTTTAAAAAAAAGGACCGATTTAAATAAACCATAATCTGAATCATGTTTCTAAAGAAGATTTTTTTTAAATTTAATCTTTATAATCATTGAAAAACGTCAAATACACCTAATGTAATCATGAGTAATACAAATGTACAATCTTGTCTTTATCTTCTTTGTATTGGCTGAACAGTAATAATAGTTCCAGCACTCACTGACTAGTAGAATGAATCTCAAGAGTAGGTAATTGCCAAATAAAGAAAAATATATTTAATGTCAACACAAGTCAAATCCACGGAGCACTATGACCAACACAAAAGCGTCTAAAATACATACTGCAAAATAACATAGGGCTCTATGCAGTAAGCGGCGAAAAAGTGCAATCGCCAAGGGTACCTTATCGGCATGATTCTGGCGATTTTCCCTCTCCGTATGCAATAAGTGCAGAATCAAGCCGAAAACATTTGCGCCCACTCTGCCGATGATTTGCCGATCACACACAGGTGTATCGGCATGCAAGGCGAGGTGGTGTTAGGTTCCCCAATTAAACTTCTTGCTGAATCTGCCAAAGCAAGCATGTTTTTGATTGAGCGGCCCATTTAAAGGCAGCGTGTATTGTTATTCATTCTCTGTGTTGTTGGGAGTGAGAGAGAGAGAGAGAGAGAGACACACAGAGCTTGCCGATTTAAAAATTTCATATTGACTGAGAGAGTTGTTGTGTATTGGGAGAGGTTCGTCCTGTGTTGTTTTGTTAACATCTTTGTCTTGTTTTCAATTTGTAAGTGTTCAGTGTGATTGGCTTTAAATTTCTATTCTGTTCTTTGTGAGTGCTAGAGGTATGGCCGCAAGGCGTGGGAAGAGTGATGCTGGCGTGAGTGGTAGTGGTAGTCGTGATAGTACGTGTCTGAGTGAACATAGGGTTCAGGGGTGTGCTGTTGCTGCGAGTGTGAGTGGTGTTGCTGGGAGTGCGAGTAGTGTTGCTCGGAGTGCGAGTGGTGTTGCTGGGAGTTCAAGTGGTGTAGCTGTGAGTGCGAGTGCTGCTGGTGGCTCTGTTGCTGGTGCTGCTGGGGTGTCTGGTGGTGGGGTGGTTGCTGGTGGCCCGCTTTTGGAGTCTATTCCATTGGAAGAGGGAGAGTCCAGTCAGCAGCAGCCAATCTCTGGGCCTGCATGTATTCGGAAGAAACATCTGGAGCGGCCACGTAATCCTCGGTTCAATGAACAGGAAAACACAGTTCTTGTCACAGGGATTCTGGAACACTATGACTGTCTGTATGGCCATTTACTAGGTAAGTCTATCTATGCATTAATTGTTCAAAGACATGTTATCCTAGGTCATGTGAGGTGTCTTAATATCAAAATATTATTTGATAATATCTATCAATTAAACTTAATTGTTACACACATTTTCCTCATGCTTTAGAACGACAATAACAATCAGTCGTACAATTTGGCCAAAGTTCATACAATATCCATGCAAGCTTCCTTACATTTGTATGTTTACACGTAAATGCTCATGTGGTACACATATTACACCTAAACCAGCATGTTTGGTATCTCTTGGAACAGGTAGCAGTTTAGGAAACTGATCGATTTTATAATAATAATTAACGTCATATATGATGTATATATTTCAAGGGCGGACAAGTTCAGCATCAAAAAAAGAAATGTGGAATCAAATAACATTGGCTGTGTCTGCGTGTGGGAATCATGTCAGGGACCGGAAGAATTGTCGGAAGAGATTTGACGATATCAGGGCAACCTTAAAGAAAAAATACAAGCACAACGGATGCATGCTTCTGGCACTGGAGGTGGGCCGCCAGCACAAGCTCTCATCTTAACACCATTGGAGGAGCAGATGCGGGAAAAATTTCTTCCCGGTGTTGTGGAGGGTTTGGCCGGGGACAGAGATATCGGAATTTATTCTGCTCCATTTCCACCAGATGACAAATGTTACTGTACTAGGCGTGTCGTAGGTTACAGTTCTTATCTATATTTCCGCTGCTACTTATACTTTCTTCCCAATATAAGCATACCTACATATATATCTGTATATATGTCTCTCTCTCTATATCTATATATCTAGCAATCTATATATATTTTTATCTAGTTGTCCTACAAAAAGTAACAATTAATATATATGGTGGCAAAAGGTGGCACTGAGTGCTCATTTGCATGTAATTTCCCACAATCCATTGCTGCAGTGGAAGCGCTGTATGCTGGGTGATGATGGGGAACGACAGGGTTGCAGACCCTTTCTAAGACATGCAAATGAGCATACAGTAATATGTACTGTTGCTGTAAATATATATATATATATATATATATATATATATATATATATATATATATATATATATACATAATTGATTGATAATCTATGTAACACCTATAAACAGGACATTACTGCCTCATCAACTCTTGCATGGAAGATAGTGCATTCAAAGGCGAACATACATAATTTGCAGTTACACATTTCGTTATGTTTAATAAAACGTCCTTTTGTGCTTCATGTCATATACAGATAGCATAATTAGGAACATGCAGCATATGTGATTTAATTGGGTTCATATGTAGCTCACTTCAGATTATTATTTCGCTCATGGACCAGTGTGTGAAACCAGCTGCAATTAATATGTAATCACAGCATAGAGGAGAACACAGGGGGTGGGGTTGGGCACGCAGCCAGATAACAGGGTCATGTTATGGTCAACTTTTTGGAGACGCCTTACAGCTGCTAGAAACAAAAAAAACTCAGGGGGCTATCACATCTTGGGGGAGGGACTACAGTTCTTAGAAGCTGGCAAGCTAAACAGAAGTTCATCACATTCATTTGAAATGGTAATTCTATGAAAACTTTCACCCACCAGGCCACTATGTATGAAAACGTACGTAACTCATTCGTTCACTCATATGTTCTTTGAACCTTATAGAATCGGCACATTATCACACCAGTAGCATCTGTGAGTGACACACTGCATGTGTTGTTGAGTGTCAGCCACATTGAGCGCTACACCTGCTTCTATTAATTGTTCACACATATCCCTAAAATTTTTTTTCCACATTTCCACAATTACGTACTGAATAATAAGCATAGTCAACTTTGCTGTCATGGTAGTGATGTACATTATTATTTTTATATTACTACACAAGATTTGCAGTGTATGTCCAATAGAAAACTTATTTGTACAACGCATTCCTGCATAAACATTGTATGTTGTATCGTATTTACAAAAAAAATCACAAGTAGCCTCACATGTACATTGATGTTAAAAAGGATAATGTACAGCTTGCCAGAAACATATTTTCATTTCATTAAGTGATGCTGATATTTAGCCATAAATACTCCAAATACACAATCTCTATGTTAATTATGTACACATGCCAATAAAAATCTTATGTTATTCTTCTATATAGTTGCTCCTGGAGCTCATGTGTCACCTCACACTGAACAAGTCTCATCACCTGGCTCATCCAGCTCCTCATCAAGGCTGGAAGTTGAGTGTATGAGGTGCAGGACATCTAATGTGTACATTTCTAGATGTTATGTAGCCATGCTAAAAAAATGCCTTTCACATGTAATTAACTTCACATAAGTTATTGTCACAGTAAATGTAGTTTGTAATGACAGCATGTATTGTGTGTGATGTAAACTATCATCTAGGAGTTGTGAGGTTACAAAAACCTTTCATTCATTCTTTTTTCACACTGAGTCGAAACATAATTGTTACTTCAAGCTACATTTTAATTAGACACAACAGAAAACTTATGGAAACATGTTATGTGTTACACTGTGAGAACAACTCTCATTATATTGACAAACAACAGAAACTTCCATGACAGTTCATAATGTCTTCATTTATTTGTAGAAGCTGATGTTGCCAATGAAGGACAAATTCAATCAAGTGACCATGAAGATGTTCCCACTCGATGAGTAACACAGCATTCAAGGCCTCCTGCTCGTGACACATACTCAGCTATTGCAGCTTCTGAAGAAAGAATCTTGGTTGAAGAAAATCGTCGCCATTCAGAAATGATGTCAGTGCTTGAAAGGATGATATCACAGCAGGAAAGGATGATATCACAGCAGGAAAGGACAATATCACAAATGTCACAACTAGAAAGAGTCATCATCCAAGTTCCTAAAGAAATACAAAATGTAAACAGGACATTACAAGCAATAGTTGTTAATCTAAGCCAAGCTAATCAGTTGAGAATTACTGCAAGAGAACAACAATTCCACTTTACCCCATCTGAGGATGGATCTTTACATGCTGCAAGTTTTTCACCCAAGTCATCAGTTCTTCATTCCCCAGTTCTCGATGCTACCGGTACAGTAGGTGCAAGTTCTGTACAGGTCCCTGTCAACATCCAACCGCTTACATCTGTTGAAAATCAGGAACGGACACCTACAAATGATACACGAAAAAGAAAGTTAGGCTAACAATTACTACTAACCAGTTTTTGAAACAAGATTAAAACACCAAAACAGGAAATAGCTCCACCATCAGTCGAGCAATGTGTACCAACTGGTTCACAACTGCCACAACCCACACCCACTGCCCCTGAAGTGTCACAGCCCACACCCAGTGCCCATGAAGGGTCACAGCCCACACCCACTGCCCCTGAGGTGTCACAGCCCACACCCAGTGCCCCTGAAGTGTCACTGCCCACACCCAGTGCCCCTGAAGTGTGACAGCCCACACCCAGTGCCCCTGAAGTGTCACAGTCCACACCCAGTGCCCCTGAAGTGTCACAGCCCACACCCAGTGCCCCTGAAGTGTCACTGCCCACACCCACTGCCCCTGAAGTGTCACAGCCCACACCCACTGCCCCTGAAGTGTCACAGCCCACACCCAGTGCCCCTGAAGTGTCACTGCCCAAACCCACTGCCCCTGAAGTGTCACAGCCCACACCCACTGCCCCTGAAGTGTCACAGCCCACACCCAGTGCCCCTGAAGTGTCACTGCCCACACCCACTGCCCCTGAAGTGTCACAGCCCACACCCAGTGCTCCTGAAGTGTCACAGCCCACACCCAGTGCTCCTGAAGTGTCACAGTCCACACCCAGTGCCCCTGAAGTGTCACAGCCCACACCCACTGCCCCTGAAGTGTCACTGCCCACACACACTGCCCCTGAATTGTCACAGCCCACACCCACTGCCCCTGAAGTGTCACAGCCCACACCCACTGCCCCTGAAGTGTCACAGCCCACACCCAGTGCCACTGAACTGCCACAGGCCAGTACAAGTCGTACAGTTAAGGCCAAAGTAGTTGGCAAACGGAAAAGGCTAACACAATAGCCAACAAGCAGGCCTGTGACTCAGTCTCAAAAGGATAAACTAAAATAAATGATCACATTCACTAAATCTGTAGTTGGCCTGGTGGTGTTTAATGCAGATTATTTAATGAATACTGTATGTATGATCAAGTCCTGATGCTTCAAAACATTCAAGTATGTCCTTGTACACATGAAGGTTTTGAAATGTTCACTGTCTGAATTAATGCATAATTTATAACATATATTTATGTATTATTCATCAGTTGATTAATGGTACTGTACAACATTACACAGTTGCCATGTTTATAGAAGCTGACATTCACTTAGCTGTTACACATTTTGTGTATGTGTGTTTGTTTGGTAATGTACATACTGTGACAGAAACCAGGGGATGGTAATAAATTCCGTATATAGGGCTCCCAGGATACTAGACAGTTTCTATCCTGTTTGGCCTGGGAGTGCAGCCTTATAATACATACACTCCATCCCACAGTTTGGCAAGCGCTGGAACTGAGGGATGAGAGATCCAGACCAGAGTTTGTCTGCTGCCTGATTTCTGTCACCTGTCATGCTAATTAGGAATCAGGTATGAAAGACTGATTTCCTGTTTGCTCTGGTCTCCCCACAAGAGCCAGGAGGCTGGAAGGCTGCTGAACTACAGAGGGGAGAAGCCTCTTCCCCAAACAGGTTCAATCTTTCTGTTCATTTGTGTAAGACTGCAAAAGTACCGTGTTTTGATGTTGGAAGTGGAAAAGCCACTTCCAACCCTGAGTCAGGGATATCTAAGTTAAGTTATCGCTCAGGTGAGCAGCTTTTGTTTTGATCTGTTTTCTGTTGTATGCACTGTGGCAGTCTCAGTGCCTGGGACTGAATAAACCAGGCATAGCCTGTTTAAAGGAACAGTACGTGACGCCTCATCATTTAACCTACCCTAAAAGACCGTGTTCTAAACAGTCCCGGACAAACGACGGAGCCCCGGAGTAAGCCGTTTGTCACATATGGTGGAGAATGCGGGCAGAGCACTAGGGGGTATGCGGGTTGAAGAACTTTGAAAAAAAAAAAAAGTTTTTTTCATCCTCTGCAAACAAGATGGAAGACGTGGTGGGTGCGCTGGTACGCAATGTCGCTGCCCAGAAAGACGCGAATGAAACCCAGCAACAGCTGTTAATAGCCCAGCAAGAAACTAATGCAAACCAGCAGCAGACGAATGCAGCCCAGCAACAGCTGCTAATAGCCCAGCAAGAGATTAATGCAAACCAGCAACAGGCGAATGCAAACCAGCAACAGGCGAATGCAAACCAGCAACAGACGAATGAAGCCCTGCAAAACGCGAATGCAAACCAGCAAGAGACAAACCGCTTGCTGAGAGAGGAGCAACAGCGGTTCGCTCAGGGCTTACAGCAGGAACTCGAGATCCTGAGGGGGACTATCAGTAACCTTCCACTGGCAGCGGCAGCCCCAGTTCCGAAAATGACCAGGGCAAGCCACTACCTTCAGAAGATGGGACCCTCGGATGATGTGGAAGCCTATCTTCTCACGTTTGAACGCACGGCACAGAGAGAGGGATGGCCAGAAGCTGAGTGGGCTGGTCTAATCGCACCCTTCCTAAGCGGCGAACCCCAGAAGGCTTACTTTGATCTAGAGCCAGCCGAAGCTAACGTCTATGCAAAATTGAAGTTCGAGATCCTCGCCCGCCTCGGCGTAACCACGGCTGTTCGCGCCCAAAGGTTTCACGCATGGTCCTTCACGATGGATAAAGCCACCCGAAGCCAGATGTATGACCTCATCCACCTCACCCGGAAGTGGCTACAACCCGAGATCAACTCAGCCAGCCACATCGTGGAACAGTTGGTCATGGACCAGTTCTTGAGGAAACTTCCCTCTGCCTTACGCCGTTTGGTCAGTCGGAGTGACCCCCACAATGCGGATGAGCTTGTGGCCCTCGTAGAAAGGTACAATGCAGCAGAAGAGCACCCGCAACCCACAGTCGTGGAGCAACCCCACTACCCGAGGTTCCAGGACTCTTCCAGAGACGGTAAAAGGGTACCGGGGTTAAGGGGCGCTGAAGAGCGGCGACCACCTTCACGCAGCACCAGCAACAGTGGTTCGCACACTAAGGGCAATAGCCAACATGGGGAGCTGGGAAAAGGCTCTAAGTGGGACACAGACTATGTACCTAAATGTGTAAATTGTCATGAGAGGGGCCACACAGCAAAAATCTGTCCACTAAATGATGAGCCCATGCAATGCAACAGCGTGGAACCTTATTTGCTGTTGTCCCAATGTATGGGCCCTAGCCCAGAGTTCAATAGCGGACCATAACGAAGTATTAGAAGAAACAAATCCTTTCCCTTTTTCAGAAATGGAGGTTGACGAGGGCCCAAATAAGAAGGGGGAAAAGGAGGAGTGCTGTAAAATTCCCTTCCCCATCACTACTTTGGTAGGGAATACCCCAAATCAAGATGTTGAGCAGACACTTACCACCCCAGAACCGGATAAGACCCTCGCTGACCTAGAGGTCAGTCCTGGGAGTTTTAAGAAGGCCCAGTGGGAGGACCCCACATTAGCGGTAGCAAGGGGAAATATACGGGACCAGAATAGTGCTCCTGGCCAACCAGATAGGTCACTTGCTTTCCCCTACTTCGAGGTAGAGAACGACCTAGGGCCTCATGCAGTAAGCGACGATTATGTGAAATCGGCAAGCTTATCGATTAGTCATGTTATTGGCGTTTTTCCCTCTCCGTATGCAGTAAGTGCCGAATACATTCAAAATCAACCAGAAAACAAATCCGCCCACTCTCACGATGATGAGCCGATCACACACAGGTGTATCGGCGTGCGTGGCGGGGTGCTGTTAGGTTGCACAATCACAAATCTTGCTGAATCAGGCGAAACAAGCATGTTTTTGATTGCGCGCCATATTTAAAGGCAACGTGTACTGCTAATCATTCTCTGTGTTGTTGGGAGTGAGAGAGAGAGAGACGCACAGAGCTGGACGATTGAAGATTTGCATATTGACTGAGAGACTTGTTGTGTATTGGGTGAGCTTTGTCCTTTGTTGTTTTGTTTACATCTTTGTCTTGTTTTATATGTGGAAGTGGGTCGTGTGATTGCCTGTACATTTCTTGTCTGTTTTTTGTGAGTGCTGGAAGTATGCCCGCAAAGCGTGGGAAGAGTGATGCTGGTGGGAGTGGGAGTGCTACTCGTGGGAGTACGCGTCGGAGTGAACGTTCTGTTCAGGGGAGTGATGTTGCTGGTGCACCGAGTGGTGTTGCTGGGAGTGGGAGTGCTGTTGCTGGGAGTGGGAGTGCTGTTGCTGGGAGTGGGAGTGCTGTTGCTGGGAGTGGGAGTGCTGTTGCTGGGAGTGGGAGTGCTGTTGCTGGGAGTGGGAGTGCTGTTGCTGGGAGTGGGAGTGCTGTTGCTGGGAGTGGGAGTGCTGGTGCTAGGAGTGTGAGTGCTGGTGCTAGGAGTGTGAGTGCTGGTGCTAGGAGTGGGAGTGCTGGTGCTAGGAGTGTGAGTGCTGGTGCTAGGAGTGGGAGTGCTGGTGCTGGGAGTGCTGCTGGTGGCGCAGTTGCTGATGGGGTGTCTGGTGGTGGCGTGCTTGCTGGTGGCCAGCTTTTGGAGGCTCTTCCATTGGAAGAAGGAGAGTCCAGTCAGCACCAGCCAAGCTCTGACCCTAAACCTGCTCGGAAAAAACGTGTGGAGAAGCCACGTAATCCTCGCTTCAATGACCAGGAAAATAGGGCTCTTGTCACTGGCATTCTGGAGCACTATGACAGTCTCTATGGACATTTAGTAGGTAAGTGTAACTTTACATTTATTATTCAAATACATGTGATCCTAGGTCATCTGAGTTTTGTTCATATGCAAATATGGGTACACAATATCTTTCTATGTTCATTAGTGTGGAAACACAGCTTTTTATCATGCCTTACAAGGACAAATAAACACAGGCGGTCAATTTGCCAGAACTGCATACAATATGAATGCAACCTTGCTTACATGTATAGGTTTAGTAGTGAATGCTCATGTGCTGCACATATTACACATAAAACAGCATGTTTGCTATCTCTTGGAACAGCTAGCAGTGTAGGAAACTGGTGCTTATATTATTATTAATTTACCTCATATCTTTTATATGTTTTTCAAGGGCGGACAAGTGCAGCAAGCAAAAAAGAAATGTGGGACACAATAGTCATTGGTGTCAATGCCTGTGGGAATAGTGTCAGGGACAAGTATCATTGTCGGAAAAGATTTGATGATATTAGGTCCAAATTGAAAAAGAAAATACAAGACCAACGCGTGCATGCTACTGGCACTGGAGGTGGGCCCACACCACAACGTCTCATATTGACTCCATTGGAGGAGCTGCTTCGGCCAAAATTACTTACCGTCGTCGTGGAAGGCTTGGCTGGTGACCGTGACATTGGAATTTATCCGTCACAATTTCCAGCAGGTGATAAATATTACTGTACTAGGCGTGTCGTTGCTTACAGTTATTTTGCATAGTTACACTGCTTTTTATACTGTCTTCACAATATAAGCATACCTGCATCTATATATGTATATGTCTGATTCTGTATATATATATCTCAAAATAGACATATATGTAGTAGTCCTACTAAAAGCAGTAACTAATATAGCACGTGCCATTGCGTGCTCATTTACATGTGAATTCCCAAAATGCATAGCTGCAGTGGAAGCAATTGATGGTGGGCGAAGATGGGGAACAACAGGGTAGTACACATGTGTAACACATGTTCATGAGAAATTATTAGTAGCTACAGGTACAGAACAGAAATATGTATCATATTATTGTGTATTTTATTGATTTTACTCCGACAAACATGACATTACTGCCTATTTTAAGCATGCATCAAAGAAATTGCATGTAACGGCCTACAAACATCACTGGCACTAACACATCTATAGTTGCTTATGAAAAGGTCCATTTTTGCTTTATGTCATATACAGACAGCATAATGAGGCACACGTATCATATGTTATGTCATTGTTTTCATAACTTAAACACTGCAGATGACTACTTAGCTCATCTACCATTGTGTTAAAGCAGCTGCAATTAATATCTCATCACAGCATACACTTCAACAGAGGGGGTGGGGTTCAGCACACACACTAATTACAGCCTCATTTCACGGTCAACTTAGTTCACACCATTTGCACCTGTTTCAAGTCATTGAAAGGTGTGGCTGATTAGGCTTTTTGGGGAAGGGAATACCTTTCTTACAACCTGAATAGCACAACTGAAGTTAATCACACTCATTTGAAAGCTTAACTCTAGCTACTTAATGCCCCAACAACTCATTACTTATCAAAGCGTACGTCACACATTAGTTCACTCATATCTATAGTTGAACTACTATGAAAGACACATTATCACACACTGCATGTGTTGTCTTGTTGAGTCACAGCCACATTCAGGTGTGCCACATCTTCGATTAATGTACCACACATATCCTCTACCAAAAACAACACTTTTTGCAATATGACCACCTTCATGATAACCATTGTGAATGGTCATCTCATGATAGTTATGTACATTATGATACTGATATCACTACACAACATATGATTTTTAGGTACAAATTTAATGTATTTTTCCTCACGCATTACTGCAGAACCATAGTATGTTGTATGTTAGGGAACTCAAAAGTTCTAAGTACACAGGCATGTACATTGTTATTACAACTATTTATGTTCACTTTCACACACACATTTTGGGTTAAGGAAATGATGCTGTTAGATACTCATAAATACAGAACATACAATAACTGTTTGTTCAATATTTACACATGTAAATGTAAAACTAATGTTATTGTTATATATAGTTGCCCCTGGAGGACATGTGTCACCTGAGATGGAACAAGTGTCTTCACCTGGGTCAGCCAGCTCAACACTACTAGAAGGTGAGTGTATCATTTGCTGGCCATATAATATGTGCTCTTCTATATGTTATGTTGTCATGTTCATTATTTGTTTTGCACATCTTCTTTAAATAGGATTACTTAGTGTCAGTGAAAATTAAGTGTAAGGCAACATGTATTGTGTTAGTGATGTTAATTATCATGTAGGACTTCTGAGTTTAGAGCAACTTTTCATTCATTCATATTTCATACTGAGTCCAAACATTATTCGTAAGTCAAGGTAGTTTTTAATGAGGTTATAAAACGTATGCTAACATGTTAGGTGTTACTTAGGACACAGTACAATTACATAGTAACACAGCATACATTAACATGCCATTTAATAATGTGTACATTTCTTTTTAGAACATCATGGTGATGAGGATGATGAGTATGATGAGGATGACGCCACAGAAGAGACTGAAATACAATCATGTGACCATGAAGAGGTGCCAATAGAAACTGTTGTACCGCCAAATCGTCCATCAACTTCCACATACGATGCAATTGTAGCTTCAGAGGGAAAAATAGTGGACGCAGAAAATCGTCGCCATTCAGACATGATGACAGTGCTGGAAAGGATGATTGGACTGCAGGAAGAAACAGTATCACAATTGGCACATCTCCACAGAGTCTTCATTGAAGTGCCTAAACAGTTGCAAAAAATCAACACCTCATTCGAAGCATTAGTTGTTCAGCAAACACAAGCTAATTACTGGAGAATGACTAATGTACCACAATTCAACACCTCCCAGCCAGGATCTGTTCATGCAGGTCAGTTTTCACCACATTCATCTGATATTCATTCACCAGGCCCAAATGTTACCGGTCAAGTAGCAGACATTGCTGTGCAGGTTCCTGATGACATCCTACCGCTGCCATCTGTACAAATTCAGCAGCAGACACCTACAAAGGAGGCGACAAAAACAAAACAAGACACACATGAAACAGACCAACCATCACTTGTGCAGTGTCTACCAACTTGCTCACATGTGTCACTGGGCACAAGCCCTGTCCGTGAACAGTCACTACCCAAAAGCCCTGTAGGTGAGTCGCTGCCCAAAAGCCCTGTAGGTGAATCGCTGCCCAAAAGCCCTGTAGGTGAGTCGCTGCCCAAAAGCCCTGTAGGTGAATCGCTGCCCAAAAGCCCTGTAGGTGAATCGCTGCCCAAAAGCCCTGTAGGTGAATCACTGCCCAAAAGCCCTGTAGGTGAGTCACTGGCCACAAGCCCTGTAGGTGAGTCACTGGCCACAAGCCCCGTAGGTGAACAGTCACTGGCCACAAGCCCTGCCCGTGAAGTGCCAGAGGCCACTCAAAGTGGCTCTGTTGTGCCTAAAGTTGGTGGCAAAAGAAAAAGGAAAATTCAAGAGACAACAAGCAGGCCTGTTACTCGCTCGCAAAAGGAACAAAAAAAATAAATGTTATAATTCACAAAATATGTCTTTGGCCTTGTTTTGTTGACTTCAGATTATCTAATTACTATTGTATGTATGCTGAAGACTGTGTTGTTTCCAAACTTTCAACTATGTTCTTGTACACGTGAAGTTTTGGAAATGTTAACACTCATAATTAATTGTGTTATAAATATTTATGTTGTAATCGTCTGTTCAGTAATGGTCCACCAGGAGCCAGTTGCTAAGTTTAGAGAAGCTGCCATTGACTTTGCAGCAAAACATTGCATTTGGGTGTGTTAATTGATGTAAGAATTGCATATGCATATTAGTCACATGCAATTATTAAAACACCTAAGTAAGTGCAAACATCTTTCTTGTACGTGTACAGCAGGATTATGTGTAAATTATTACTTACCTTTGCCTTGCTTGGCCATTGTAATTTTGTCCTTTAATCAGTTGTGTGTTCGTTTCTATAACATCTCAGAATGTATAATAATATATATACACACACACACACACTGAGTGAGTGTGTGAGTGTGTGAGTGTGTGAGTGTGTGAGTGTGTGAGTGTGTGAGTGTGTGAGTGTGTGAGTGTGTGAGTGTGTGAGTGTGTGAGTGTGTGAGTGTGTGAGTGTGTATATATATATATATATATATATGTGTATATATATGTGTATATATATGTGTATATATGTGTATATATATGTGTATATATATATGTGTATATATATGTGTATATATATGTGTATATATATGTGTATATATATATATGTGTATATATATGTGTATATATATATATATATATATATATATATATATAGTACTATATAAACTGGTATACACAAACTAATACACTTCATGCTTCCTTGTGAAAACACTATTTTAATAATACAGGCCTAATGTTTGAGAAATATCCTAAGTATGAGACTCTAACAGTATTGTGCTTAAACAAATGTTTATTACTTAATTCAATCATGTTTCTCACCATTTAAATAGGTTTCATACAAGGTATACTTAATGCCATCAATGTTGTGTGTACTCCTGCAATATAAAAAAAAAAAAAATATTATATATAAATATATATATATTTTTATAAGAGATATATTTATATATATATATATATATATATATATATATATATATATATACACACGTATTTAAACTCATGCAGACAGGGAGTTAACCAGACTTTCACATACACACAGAAATGTAAGCGGGGAAAAAACATTTCTTTTTGCAGGTGTGTTTTTACTGATATGCCTGGCTAAGAAATATTTTCACACACTGGTCTTTGTTAGTTTTCAAAAAAACACTATGTGAACGCATTCACAGTCTAGGGATGTTTTTCACAAACGAGATAAAAGAAGGAGAAATGTTTCTCCCACAGTCCCATATCACGAACCACAACTGTTAACCCAATTAGACAAACAAATCCAATTGGCGTTTGAAATAAGGAGTCAAAGTAGTTACTTTTGTTGACCTTGACAAGGAAAAACAGGAGTTTGTTAGCCATTCAGCACATTCATTTTGATGAGCAAATAACACAGACCTGCACACAGCTTTTGTGCTACTCAGACATGGCTGATGAATTCGTTAACAATATTAATCCCCTTTTAGGGTATAAGTACATGATCTGTGAAGCCATCTTGAACAGTCGCGGACAGAAAGCAAGCACACGCCAAATCGATGATTTCATTCGAGCAAAATATCCTTATTACCAAGACCGTAAGCATGCACGGAATTTTAATTCCTCAATAAGATTCACTTTATCAAGTAATGACTTTTTTGAACGTGACCAGGATAAGCTACAACACACCTATGGTTTCTGGAAGATTGCCCCGGAAAAACAATTTATCCTGAAAGACGGCACTTATATTGTCGTGAAAGGCATATTTATTCCTAATGGCAATAGCAATGTATCCGCTACTACTGATCCGTTTGAATCGATACGTGCTGCAATATCTGCAGCCTCCATTCCTGAAACCCACATTGTACAAGAACAAAAGTACTATGATTATGTACCAAGCCTTTCAGCTGAAAATGCATTGGAATGGGAACCGGAAGAAATGAACCTACCTCCCGACCAATTATTTGAAGAAAGCAGTGGCGATTCCTATGAGCGCATCCTGGAGGAGATATGTGCCATACTGGATTCAGCGGTTGGGTTAAGCGTGGATGAAAATGGCTTGCATTTCTGGAGCGACCAGTTGCAGCCAGGCGAAGAGTTAATTCTAGAAGAATGGTAAATATAACAATCGTTATGCGTTGACTCTGCGTTTAAATTTTTTTTTTTTTTGTAACCACCATTTTCACTTTCAATGCGTGGATACAGCGTAACATTGCAGACTGCATAACATGTAGCGATCACAAACAAATTGTTTCCTAATACAATATAGTAGGACCTGAAAGAGTAGTACACATTGCTGACGGAATAAATATACGTACTTTCCTATCCCTTTAAACATATTAGCAACATTTTACCATTACTCTAACACATACCTGTTTTGTTATCATGCAACATCTACAACATTGAAAACCGGGTCCACCACGTATGACGTGGGACCCTTGTCATGGGCCAAGGCGTCCTTAAAAAGGATTAGTGATGTAAGTCCCGCCCCCAAGCGACGTGCGCGCCTCAAAGCCTATTGGCTGTCATGTTTTGTTATAGTAACGGTAACTGCAGTGTGTGATGCGTGCGGCTCAGTGTTTGTAGGCGTACCCTGGGCGTTAGCCGAATGTTAATTGAGTGGGAGGAGTGTTAGCGTGCGTTTCACGCTGGCTTAACATGACGTCACACGTATTGCATTTGCGCATTGTGTTATCGGCCGTGCTTTCTGTTCAAACACGTCTGTTTAAAAAGAATACAGATGTACTCGTTTAGAACGAATGTAGTTTCGTATTCATTGTATTTGAAATAAAGATGTTATGTTTACTGGTATTTTCAACATGTATTGAACGCACAACGTACGCTTTGTTTTGCGCATGCGCTAACAGTTAGTGGAGCCAAGCGTGAAGTGCGTGCGCACACAAAGATGTGCGCGCACATCTTTCAGTATACAGGCAACGTTCACTTCTTATACATAGTTATGCCTGCTACAAATTTAAAGAAACATTACATACTGATGAACAGTTTTACTTCTAACATATAAGTGACTGACGTGTGTATCTACACAATCATATAGAGCTGTGTAACGCGTTGTCACGGATGCATATCTAGTAAGGTGCCATCTTTGACCATCATGTGTTTGCTGTATTTCAGAGATGTCGGGGAAGATACAATCGGATCAATGTATGATTTCAGAAGAGTCTACCTTTATATGAGATGATTGTGAGGAGGAGCCACCGACTACTATACTACATATGAAACTAATTTTATATTGCTTGCAGCGCTTATTAACAAACAATTAAAAATGTGATACCCTTATGCCTATATTGCATAAGCACTTAATTAACATAATGATGTTGCAAAAGAGTGCCTCATGAATTTTTATTGAGTGTTCTTTAATGACTACTAACATTTTATGACATGGTGTGTTTTATATATAACAACCATTCCCACTCTGCTAACACATTTGTGTATTCTAATATGTAATGGAACGTATGACTGTCGAAACTATGTAACAATAATAATAATAATATGAGCATGTTCATGTATAGGGCTGCTAGTTGTACGCAGCGATTTACAGACACATGTTTCAGCCTGAGGTCCCTGGCCCGTGGAACGTACAAATGTTTTTTTGCCGCATGAGGCACAGGGAGATAAAGTGACTTGGCCAAGGTCACAAGGAGCCCACACCGGGAATTGAACCAGACTCCCCTGCTTCAAACTATCAGTGCCAGTGTGTGTCTTTACTCAGTGAGCCACTCCTTCTCCCAATGTAAAGGACACTTACAACCAAGTAGCCATTTATTTTTAAAATCTCTTGTTACATGGGTATGTAGATAAAATGGTTTGGGACTGTAGCAAATAATGTTACTGGCCAGATGTTATGGTCCCCTCCAATGCATGATGTTCTGAATATGACATCACCATCATGTTATGAAGTACGTTTCTGTGTATATTTCATTAACCTAACTAACTATAGTTTACTGTGTTTATTAATCGTTTAGAAATACATAGTATAGTCAATATGATGATATAAGCTACCATAATAAAGCTGGTGTTATCATTTGTCGGTGTTATACATGGATCCTACACCAATTGATAGAGACACAAACAGTTGTCTTAAAAAGTGTGTCTATGCTAGTGATGAATGTGCTCCCGTAAGTAAACAAATAAGTACAGTTATCCCCTTTTCTCCAACCACCTCTATATTACATTAATGGAAATTATAAGGAAACATACATAAAATGTGATGAAATGTGAGTAATCATTTTGTAATACAATGCACATGAAAGCTCAAGAGTAGCTAAATGCATATACATGATACAGAAAGTACATATATGTAACATTTGTGTTTAAACCAATATGTTGGGTTTTTAGTTCCAATAATTATAGGAAGATTGAGGTAGCCACATCTTATGAGAGATGTCAGCAAATATACATACCATGATCAGTCATACTGGAGATATACCTATAATGCAAAGGAACAATATATAAATTGCAAACATTGACATGCCATCTTCAGTACCGTAAACAACACAGCAAAGTGTGTATTTGGTGTTAAATGTACAACACCATGTATATTTCATGACATTCAAAATGTAAATCAGCCTGGTGTACACATCATATGGATGTACATGTTACACTGCACCAATAACATTGTATGTAAGCATACTAGAAGCATGAATGATTATGGGCATAATATGTGTTTTGTCTTAGCATAAGGAATAACACAATGCTAAAATATTATTGCTTTGTTACCCAAGTTGTATTCACATACACACAACTAAAGTACAATTGAAGAGGGATTATATAACCTGTGCAACAATAACATACCGGTGCCACATCCCTTTGTGCACACAGCAGAGAAAAGAAAGGTGTGCAACCCATATTCATCTGTGTCCTAACAGAAGGTTATATAAAGAAACATTATTGTTAATATAACATAATTAAACTATAAAAGTAGTACTAGGAACATATGAGTTTGTACTTACAAGAAAAAAATGAATTGATGAGATTCTGTCGTGTCTGGCCACCACTGGCTGTTTGTTCATTTTCAGCAGCTACATGGGTGGGATGCTCGTCTACCAAAGCCTCAGCTAGGTCTGACTGTACATTGTGCCTGAGTGCAACATTGTGCAAAATGCAACAGGCAAGGATAATATCAGACACTTTTTGAGGCTTGTATAGAAGAGCCCCACCAGTTCTGTCCAGACACCTAAACCTGGTCTTGAGTAGGCCAAATGTCCTCTCTATAACAGATCTTGTAGATATATGGGCTGCATTGTACCTGTCCTCTGCTTCAGTTTGAGGGTTTAGCACCGGAGTCAAGAGCCACGGCCTAATTCCGTATCCTGAGTCACCTATAATGAATGGAGCACACATAAGCTGACATTAGTGATCAAATTGTACAATGCCAACATTCCTAAATCAACATGTGTTTTGTGTTAGAACATGTAAATATGTACTCACCCAGCAGCCAACCAGGTTCAAAATGTCCCTCTTCGAACGCATGGAAGACTGAAGAGTTCCTCAGGATAGAGGAATCGTGACTGGAACCAGGGAACTTGGGTACCACATGCATTATCCTCATCGTGGCATCACATACCACCTGTACATTGAATGAATGGTAGTGCTTCCGATTGCGGTACACATGCTCACTCTGACTAGGTGCAATCAAAGCAACATGTGTGCAATCGATTGCACCCAGCACAGATGGTATCCCTGCTATATTATAAAAGCCAGTCCTGACTTCCAGCCACTCTGTTGCCTCTGTAGGAAAATGAATATAATTCCTAGCGCGTCTATTGAGTGCATAGAGAAACTGGGTCAAGGCCCGCGAGAATGTAGATTGCGAGACCCCGCCCACTATGCCCACAGTTGTCTGGTATGACGCGGAAGCAAGATAATGTAATGAGCACAGCATTTTAACAAGCCCAGGGACTGCACGACCTCTGGCTGTGAAAAAATCTAAATCCCCCCCTTATCTCCTCATAAAGAGCTAAGATTGCTGCTGAACTCAAACGATAGCGACTTACAATCTCCTCCTCACTCATCCCATCTAACAGGGTTCTCTCCCTGTACAGACGCGGACGAGGCACAAGTTGTCTCCTCTGTCTTCTCCTCTGATCTCCTGTCCCTCTACCTGTCCCTCGGCCTGTCCCTCTCCCTGTCCCTGTCGTATCCGCGTCACTGTCACTGTCCCTCGGTGTGTCCCTACCTTGCCCTATATCATTCTCTTGATCAGCAAGCATGTCATAGAAAAGAATGTTCCTGCGTCTCCTAAACATTCGCAACATTTTGAAATGAGTAGCTGTGAATGATCAGGTAATGTGCGTCCTTTAAATAGGTATGTGATGATGTCAGGTGACATAGTAAAATGCAAGGTGTTACATTAACATAATAAAGTACTTCTGTGGCAAGCTGTGTGCACTTGTTGTTCTAAGTATTTGTTGTGTGTATTCTGCAGGGAATGATGATATTTGGCAATGATGTGACGTGAAGCTTTGTACAAAGATTGCTTGCAAATAAATAGTTGCATGTGCAATGCATGTAACACTTGTGAACGCAAGAGTCAGTCATGTAATGAGACAAAAAGGCTGAGATTGACGTGGGAAAAGTTTTGTGTAACATGTGTAATTATCCATGTTATTGTGACATGTTGGCAACAATGAATAGTCGTGTGCATATGCATGCATTTGTGTAAGGAGGATAGTTGGTATAGAATGAGTTTACAAGGTGTCCCAATGATGAATTACTGTACATGTGTGTATAAGTTAGGTTGAAGTGCTTGTAATGCAACGGTTACAATGTAAACATGCAATGTGATTGAGCGTCCAATAAGTGACGTCATGAAAATAGGGAGGACCCAAAAGTATATGTAAACATGAGAAGACAGATGTACATGAACGTTTAAAGATGCGTGTCACATTACAAGCATTGTGTAATGTAAAGGAAGATGAATATACTGTGTATGTGTGACATGTGTGACATGTGTGACATCATGTAAATAATTGTCGCTGAGTTGAGTAAAATGTGTGATATGATGTGAGGTTCTCCTTTAAGAGTGTAGTATAGTATTTTCCCTTGCCACATCATCACATGATGAGTAATGTGACCCGCAAATGCTGAAAACATGTAAAAGTCGAATGTTATGCAAATAAGACACATCAGCTGTGACACAATGCAGGGAATGCCCCCACACTGTAATGCAAATCCCCCTTGTATTGTGAGCAATGAAACGTAAACAGTACTATACTGTTATACGTCCCCGCTCCATTGACTTCCATTGATGTACAGAAGATGTTTTTTTTCTAAGTGCCGTTCCGGCAGCCTTAGCGATCGTTCTCCCGTCCAAACTGCCAACTTTAGTTGGCGGGAGAAATCGGCCATAACATCTCAATTTCGTAGTGCCGATCAGCCCCGATAAGCTGTTTTTTTTTGTTGAATCCAGCCGATTTAAAAAAGTGGCGATCAGTGTCGAAAACAGGCTTATCGGCAGGCGACTGGCCATAACCAAATTATCGGCTCCGAAACCTGGCGATATGAAGCACTTATCGGCGCTTACTGAATCTCAAACCCAATTTTGGCTATAACATGGCCATATTTCCCTTATCAACGCTTACTGCATGAGGCCCCTAGTATATCGGGTTGATAAAAGGAAATCAGTTACAACTAAACAATTGTTGGTACCACGGACATTCCGTAACGTAGTATTACACCTCGCACATAGTCATCCATTGGAGGGACACCTAGGGGTGGAAAAGACAAAAGAAAAGGTTCTCCGAAGCTTCTATTGGCCTGGGGTTCTGGCAGAAATTACGAATTATTGTTCCTCATGCCCAGAATGTCAGATCACCGCCCCGTTCAAGGCGTACCGCAGCCCATTGGTACCCCTTCCCATAATAGAGGTACCATTTGACCGGATTGCTATGGATCTAGTAGGACCCCTAATAAAGTCTGCTAGGGGACATCAGCATATATTGGTAATATTAGATTATGCCACCCGATATCCGGAGGCAGTTCCCCTACGTAGCACCTCAGCTAAAAACATAGCAAAAGAGTTAGTAGTTCTGTTTTCCCGGGTCGGGATTCCTAAAGAGATTCTATCTGAACAGGGAACACCATTTATGTCCCAAGTAACAAAAGAGCTATGTAAACTCCTAAAAATCAAGCATCTCAGAACCTCAGTCTATCATCCACAAACAGATGGTTTAGTGGAAAGGTTCAATAAAACCTTAAAGAGCATGTTACGGCGGGCGGTTGATAAAGATGGGAAAAACTGGGATTGTTTGTTACCGTACCTGTTATTTGCCATTAGGGAAGTTCCCCAATCTTCCACAGGTTTCTCCCCGTTTGAACTATTGTATGGCCGACACCCAAGGGGCTTACTGGATATAGCCAAAGAGACTTGGGAACACGAGGTTACCCCTTACAGAAGTGTAATAGAGCATGTTGCCCAGATGCAGGACCGCATTGCTGCAGTCCTACCCATAGTGAGGGAACACATGGAGAAAGCTCAAGAAGCACAGAGGAATACGTATAATAAGGGTGCTAGGGTCAGAATTTTTTTTCCAGGTGATAGGGTACTAGTTCTGGTTCACACCGTGGAGAGTAAATTCCTTGCTAAATGGCATGGGCCATATGAGGTCTTGGAAAGAGTGGGAGAAGTAAATTATAAGGTAAGACAGCCAGGTAGGAGGAAACCTGAGCAAATTTACCATATAAACCTACTCAAGCCCTGGAAAGATAGAGAAGTCTTGTTAACCCTAGTACCCCCAGGTCCGTCAGAGAATCAAGAAACTGACCCAGAGGTTAGCATAGCTGAAACCCTGTCTGTTCATCAGAAACGAGAGGTTCAGAATTTAGTGAGAAGAAACAAAGAAATCTTCTCTATACGGCCAGGTAGAACTAGCGTAATTGAACATGACCTAGTCTCTGTACCGGGGGTCCGAGTTAACCTTAAACCGTACCGAATCCCAGAGGCCAAAAGAAAGGCTATAAGTTTAGAGGTTAAAAAAATGCTAAAACTAGGTGTAATTGAGGAATCCCAAAGTGGGTGGAACAGCCCTATAGTCTTAGTCCCAAAGCCAGATGGTACAACAAGGTTTTGTAATGACTACCGGAAACTAAACGCGGTGTCAAAATTTGATACTTATCCTATGCCCAGGGTAGATGAACTTGTAGAGAGACTGGGCAAAGCCCGATATCTCACAACCCTAGACCTAACAAAAGGGTACTGGCAGGTTCCCCTCACAGAAAGGGCAAAAGAAAAGACAGCCTTCTCAACCCCAGACGGCCTCGTTCAGTATAAGGTGTTGCCTTTTGGCTTACATGGAGCTCCCGCCACATTCCAAAGAATGATGGATAAAATTTTAAAACCACATGCTCGGTATGCTGCCGCCTACCTGGATGATGTGGTAATCCATAGTGAAGATTGGCAATCCCACCTTCCAAAGGTCCAAGCTGTGCTTGACGCAGTCCGGTCTGCTGGACTAACTGCTAACCCCGCTAAATGCACTATTGGTCTGGAGGAGGCCAAGTATCTGGGATATTCTATTGGCAGAGGTTTACTCAAACCCCAAACACTCAAAGTGGAGGCGATACAAAATTGGCCAAGGCCAGTTACAAAAAAACAAGTAAGGACCTTTTTGGGGTTAATTGGGTACTATAGTAGGTTTATTCCCAATTTTGCAACTAAGGCAACCCCACTAACTGACCTCACAAAAGCAAGAGGACCGCTAATGGTAAAGTGGTCCCCCGAAACCGAACAGGCCTTTAGAAGCCTGAAAGAAGCTCTCTGTGCCCAACCAGTGTTGGTCACACCTGACTTCTCCAAAGAGTTCGTAGTCCAAACCGACGCATCTGAGGTAGGGCTGGGGGCGGTACTCTCCCAGGAGTCTGAAGGTGAGGAGCACCCCATCCTTTATTTAAGTAGGAAACTAAATCCCCAGGAGAAAAATTACTCCATAGTAGAGAAAGAGTGTCTCGCAATAAAGTGGGCTGTAGAGACGCTCAAATACTACCTGTTGGGGAGAAAATTCCGGTTGGTCACAGATCATGCACCCCTTACCTGGATGTGTCAAAACAGGGAAAAGAATGCTAGAGTGACCAGGTGGTTCCTAAGCCTACAACCCTTTAAATTTTCTGTGGAACACAGGTCAGGGCACAAACATGGCAATGCTGACGGGTTGTCAAGGATGCACTCCCTAATATCCATGGTCGCTCATCCCTCGAGGTCTGAGCTGGGGGGGAGGATATGTGACAGAAACCAGGGGATGGTAATAAATTCCGTATATAGGGCTCCCAGGATACTAGACAGTTTCTATCCTGTTTGGCCTGGGAGTGCAGCCTTATAATACATACACTCCATCCCACAGTTTGGCAAGCGCTGGAACTGAGGGATGAGAGATCCAGACCAGAGTTTGTCTGCTGCCTGATTTCTGTCACCTGTCATGCTAATTAGGAATCAGGTATGAAAGACTGATTTCCTGTTTGCTCTGGTCTCCCCACAAGAGCCAGGAGGCTGGAAGGCTGCTGAACTACAGAGGGGAGAAGCCTCTTCCCCAAACAGGTTCAATCTTTCTGTTCATTTGTGTAAGACTGCAAAAGTACCGTGTTTTGATGTTGGAAGTGGAAAAGCCACTTCCAACCCTGAGTCAGGGATATCTAAGTTAAGTTATCGCTCAGGTGAGCAGCTTTTGTTTTGATCTGTTTTCTGTTGTATGCACTGTGGCAGTCTCAGTGCCTGGGACTGAATAAACCAGGCATAGCCTGTTTAAAGGAACAGTACGTGACGCCTCATCATTTAACCTACCCTAAAAGACCGTGTTCTAAACAGTCCCGGACAAACGACGGAGCCCCGGAGTAAGCCGTTTGTCACAATACTCATTGCATACTAATATTATTGACATCCAACTTTAAGTAACTATCTATATAACAGCATACATCTTAAAGTTGAGTTTTCAGGAGTATTAACTCTGCAACACATTACTTACCTTCACCTTCTTTCATACTTCACCATTTTGGCATGTCATCATGTATGAGTAGTGGTTAGAATAACATATCTGTTACTGTGAATTAATATATCTGTAGTCTCTATGGAGATATGTACACACAAGGTGTATGTATATATATATATATATATATATATATATATATATATATATATATATATATATATATATTTCTATATATATATATTTCTATATATATATTTCTATATTTTTCTATCCCAGTGTTGTCAGCAAACAGGCCTTGTGTTAATGACATATACATGTTAGGAGACTTGTTTAAATTATGGCACTAATATTATGAAGCCAATAATTAACTCACCTGTATGAAACTTTCACAATAATTTCAACAAGGCCTACTTACACACATCAATGGCTTCAGTTTAGAACTAGATTAAATATATATATTATCTTATTTAACAGTACAGGCCTTCATGGCTCAAAACAGGCCTTGTTAGCTGTTAACTACTACTTATACACAGCTGACTCTAATAGGCCCTCAAACATACTCACCCAGTAATGTTATAAACTTTAATAAAGTCTGAAGATAATAACAAGGCCTGTTTGCATATATATATATATATATATATATATATATATATATATATATATATATATATATACAGTGTTCGACAATCCTATACATTTACTCGCCCGGGGCGGGTGGATTTTACCCCCAGGCGAGTAAACATTGGCCCAAGCAGCACACGTGTTTTTTTTTTTAATTTCCCCCGTTCACGCTAAAATTTTCCCCTGCTCGAGCTGAAAAAAAAACTCCCCTACCTGACTGCTTATTGGTGCGCGCTCCCAGGCTTTGTGGGCGCGCGGCCAGGCTCTATATGAGCCCGCCCCCAACGAACAGCCATTCTTTCCGGCCGGAGCACTTGGAGAGTAAGTAAGTAGTCTCCAATCCTCTGTCTTGCGGCCCCACTGCTGCTTCCCTGCAAGCCCCCTTACTCCCCACGTGATGCAGGTGTTCCCCCTTCTCTCCCTGTTCACCCTTAACTTGGCGATCTCGGGCTGTCCAGGCGTCCCGCGCGGGTCTGCAGATCGCAGTGGGGGTGTCCCCCCCTCTCGGGCTGTCCCGCGCGGGTCTGCAGATCGCAGTGGGGGTGTCCCCCCCTTCTCGGGCTGTCCCGGCATCCCACGCAGGTCTGCAGATCGCAGTGGGGGTCCCCCCCCCCTTCTCAGGCTGTCCCAGCGTCCCGCGCGGGGCAGCAGATCGCAGTGGGGGTGTCCCCCCTTCTCAGGCTGTCCCGGCGTCCCGCGCGGGGCAGCAGATCGCAGTGGGGGTGTCCCCCCCTTCTCGGGCTGTCCCGGCGTCCCGCGCGGGTCTGCAGATCGCAGTGGGGGTGTCCCCCCATTCTCGGGCTGTCCCGGCGTCCCGCGCGGGGCTGGAGATGGTCACAGGGGGCGGTGGCGAGCGGGGCAGTGGTGGTGCACGGTCCCGTTGCCTTTCCTCTTCCCTCTGTCGTGTGTGTGTGTATGCATGTGTGTGTTTGCATTGGTGTGTGTGTGTATGGTGTGTGTGTGTGTGTGTATGCATTGGTGTGTGTGTGTGTGTGTATGCATTGGTGTGTGTGTGTGTGTGTGTGTGTGTGTGTGTGTGTGTGTGTGTGTGTGTGTGTGTGTGTGTGTGTGTGTGTGTGTGTGTGTGTGTGTGTGTGTGTGTGTGTGTGTGTGTGTATGCATTGGTGTGTGTGTGTGTGTGTATGCATTGATGTGTGTGTGTGTGTGTGTCTGTGAGTGAGTGAGAGGGTGTGTGGGTGTGAGAGGGTGTGTGGGTGTGAGAGTGTGTGTGGGTGTGAGTGTGTGTGTGTGTGTGTGTGTGTGTGTGTGTGTGTGTGTGTGTGTGTGTGTGTGTGTGTGTGTGTGTGTGTGTGTGTGTGTGTGTGTGTGTGTGTGTGTGTGTGTGTGTGTGTGTGACAGTGTGGGTGTGTGAGAGAGTCAGTGTGTGTGTGAGAGAGAGTCAGTGTGAGAGTGTGTGTGTGAGAGAGTAACAGTCACACACTCACACACGCTGTCACTCACACGCTCACACTCTCTATCACTCTCTCTCACACACAGTGTCACTGAGAGTGAGGGGAGGGATGACTGACTGGGTGACTCACTCTATCTCTCTCTGTATCGCGCTCGCTGTGTCGCGCTCTCTGTGTGTGTGTGTCTCTGTGTGTGTGTGTGTGTCTCTGTGTGTGTGTGTGTGTCTCTGTGTGTGTGTGTGTGTCTCTCTGTGTGTGTGTGTGTGTCTCTCTGTGTGTGTGTGTGTCTCTCTGTGTGTGTGTCTCTGTGTGTGTGTGTGTGTGTGTGTGTCTCTCTCTGTGTGTGTGTGTGTCTCTCTGTGTGTGTGTGTGTGTCTCTCTCTCTGTCTGTGTCTCTCTGTCTCTCTCTTTGTGTGTGTCCTTCTCTCCCCTCCCTGTCTCTCTGTCTCTCCCCTCTCTGTCTCTCCCCTCTCTGTCTCTCCCCTCTCTGTCTCTCCCCTCTCTGTCTCTCCCCTCTCTGTCTCTCCCCTCTCTGTCTCTCCCCTCTCCCCTCTCTGTCTCTCCCCTCTCTGTCTCTCCCCTCTCTGTCTCTCCCCTCTCTGTCTCTCCCCTCTCTGTCTCTCCCCTCTGTCTCTCTGTCTCTCCCCTCTCTGTCTCTCCCCTCTCTGTCTCTCCCCTCTCTGTCTCTCTGTCACCCCCCTCTGTCTCTCCCCTCTGTCTCTCTCCCCTCTGCCTGTCTCTCTCCTCTCTGTCTGTCTCTCTCCTCTCTGTCTGTCTCTCTCCTCTCTGTCTGTCTCTCTCCTCTCTGTCTGTCTCTCTCCTCTCTGTCTGTCTCTCTCCTCTCTGTCTGTCTCTCTCCTCTCTGTCTGTCTCTCTCCTCTCTGTCTGTCTCTCTCCTCTCTGTCTGTCTCTCTCCTCTCTGTCTGTCTCTCTCCTCTGTCTGTCTCTCTCCTCTCTGTCTGTCTCTCTCCTCTCTGTCTGTCTCTCTCCTCTCTGTCTGTCTCTCTCCTCTCTGTCTGTCTCTCTCCTCTCTGTCTGTCTCTCTCCTCTCTGTCTGTCTCTCTACTCTCTGTCTGTCTCTGTCCCCTCTGTCTCTCTCCCCTCTGTCTCTCTCCTTCCTCTCTGTCTGTCTCTCTCCTCTCTGTCTGTCTCTCTCCTCTCTGTCTGTCTCTCTCCTCTCTGTCTGTCTCTCTCCTCTCTGTCTGTCTCTCTCCTCTCTGTCTGTCTCTCTCCTCTCTGTCTGTCTCTCTCCTCTCTGTCTGTCTCTCTCCTCTCTGTCTGTCTCTCTGCTCTCTGTCTGTCTCTCTCCTCTCTGTCTGTCTCTCTCCTCTCTGTCTGTCTCTCTCCTCTCTGTCTGTCTCTCTCCTCTCTGTCTGCCTCTCTCCTCTCTGTCTCTCTCCTCTCTGTCTGTCTCCTCTCTGTCTGTCTCTCTCCTCTCTGTCTCTCTCTCTCCTCTCTGTCTGTCTCTCTCTTCTCTGTCTGTCTCTCTCTTCTCTGTCTGTCTCTCTCCTCTCTGTCTGTCTCTCTCCTCTCTGTCTGTCTCTCTCCTCTCTGTCTCTCTCCTCTCTGTCTCTCTCCTCTCTGTCTCTCTCCTCTCTGTCTCTCTCCCTCTCTGTCTGTCTCCCTCTCTGTCTGTCTCTCTCCTCTCTGTCTGTCTCTCTCCTCTCTGTCTGTCTGTCTGTCTCTCTCCTCTCTGTCTCTCTCCCTCTCTCCTCTCTGCCTCTCCCCTCTGTCTCTCTCTCACACTCTCTCTGTCTCTCTCACCCTCTCTCTGTCTCTCTCTCTCACCCTCTCTCTGTCTCTCTCTCTCACCCTCTCTCTGTCTCTCACCCACACTCTCTCTGTCTCACACTCTGGATCTGGATCTCTTATTTAACCTATATATCTTAACTACCCTATACCTACACAGAAATAACCTATACTGCTTTCTTCCAGATCTGACTCAAGCGTCACACGGAAGACATCGGAATCCCCCCTAACCTAGAAGACAGGTAGGGAACACATCCCCTCCAATGTATAACATTGCGGGAATGAGGTACCTGGACATTGAGAGACTGCGGATCAAGTAAGATCCCAGGCGGGATTACTGCTTTAGATATTGGGAAGTGAGGCGTCCAGACACTGGTTAAGGGGTTCAGGAAACTAGTCATTCACACCTGGCTTTTATTTCTAGATCTGACACTTACACACACACACACACACACACACACACACACACACACACACACACACACACACACACACACACACACACACACACACACACACACACACACACACACACACACACACACACACACACACACACACACACACACACACACACACACACTAAATACATTTGTCAAAAATGAATGTTGTTCTGACTAGGAATTTATTAAATGTATTTTAATTATATATTTTATTTTAAAGCGGGGTTGGGGGCGGGACTAGGGGCGGGACTAGGTGGCGAGTAGATTTTTTGGTTGGGAGAGTAGATTTTTGGGTGATTTGTCGAACACTGTATATATATATATATATATATATATATATATATATATATATATATATATATATACACACACACAATATAGTTATTTATATATATATATATATACTGCTGCGGCCAAGTTTATTCGAGCATTTGCCCGTTCTTGGCCGCAGCAGTAGCCTGGCGCGCGCCCGAGAGTGACGGGCGCGCGCCGAAGCAGCGGAAGAGCGCCCTCCGATCGGGGCGCTCTCCCTACCGCTGCCGGGTCCGCCGGGTCCCCCGGAACCCCCTGCCGCTGTCCCGCGATCGCGGGACACCAGGGCTCCCTCGGGGAGCCCCTGGACGCGCGTGCAGGGGGCGCACGCTCCCGAAGACGCGTGACCGCGCGTCTATGACGCGCGGCACGCCGAGGGGCGGCCACTATCAAGCCGGGAAATCTCCCAGCTTGCGGTACCGGCCACACTCGAATAAAGTGTGTCGGTACTGTATATATATATTTCTATATTTTTCTATCCCAGTGTTGTCAGCAAACAGGCCTTGTTCATAATATATATTTTCTTTAACTGTGCACGCAATGTCTTGTACAGTATATAATGTATACCCTGTTCATTTATGTAACTGTACTTGTAACCATGTATTATTTGTTTTACTCTGTGCCCAGGACATACTTGAAAACGAGAGGTAACTCTCAATGTATTACTTCCTGATAAAATATTTTATAAATAAATAAATAAATATATATAGATATATATAGAGATATATAGATATATATATATAGATATATAGCAACTGTAAATATTACTGTATGTTCATTTGCATGTCTTAGACAGGTCTGCAACCCTGTCAGGGTTGCAGACCTGTCTAAGACATGCAAATGAACATACAGTAATATTTACAGTTGCTTTATGCTTTACTGTGGAGGGTTTTTGTCACTTTTTTTACCCACCATAACCTTAATGACAGTATAGATATATATATATATATATATATATATATATATATATATATATATATATATATACATATATACATATATATATATATATATATATATATATATATATATATATATATATATATAATATATATATATATATATATATATATATATATATATATATATATATATGACACACAGATGAAAAGAACATAGACAATCCCCTTAGTAGCACTCAGTGCTACTAAGGGGATTGTCTATGTTCTTTTCATCTGTGTGTCTTATATAGTTTTCACTATCCCCTAGCACCATCAGGTCCTATTTAATTTATATACTGACTTTAATTGGGGTATATATCTTATTTTACCCTTATAGTTAGTTTTATTAAAGGGCTTGAGTTAACCTTATATATTATGTGTTGTGCAACTTCTCCTTTTGTGTTTTCTATATATATATATACAGCTAAACCCCGTTATAACGCGCCTCGCTATACCGCGATTCGGTTATAACGCGGTTTTCCTGTGGCTCCCGTTTTAAAAAAAAAAAAAAAAAAAATTTAATTTAAATTTTTTTTTAAAATTTTTTTTTGCACACTGCACACACTCTACACTGCACACACTCTACACTGCACACACTCACACTGCACACACTCACACTGCACACACCACACACTCCCAACACACACACTCACTGCACACACACTCACAGCTCTCACAATACAAGTCATGCAATAGCAGTTCTCTTGATGAAATACAGCTGAACGACATGTATGTTTTTTTTTTAAATAAAGAAACAATCCAAAACTGAAAGTATTGCATGCAAAAAAAGTGTTTACAAATAATTACAATGGTGTGTTTCTATAGCACAAATAGATTACAAATGACACGCTTACTATGAAATTGAATTATGCATACAAACTGGTGCCACACACCACTCTCCCACTATACACATTTTGCTTGCACAGCCTTATACTGGCATTTTGTTTGCATTTTGCCAAAGACTTTAGAAAAGGTCTATGTGCACAGCATTGATGTGACATTAGCCCAAATTCCTTTATCACGGAGCAACACAAGTGCAAAGACAGATCTTGTCCTTTTGTGTCATACAGCTAAGAACGGTTATACATGAACAAACTGACAGATATCCAACTCCTCCTATCGGAGGGGCCCAGTCGGTCAAACTCTTCCCCCCCTTCTAATAAATAATGGCAGCTGTCTGAAAAACATTATAACAGCTGGGCAAAACAGTCAACTCGAACATGAATAGGTTTACTAAATGAAATCTCGGAAAGCAGACAAAAACAGCAGCTCACGGCAGCCCGCTGCGTGGCTTTCTACCTGCAGTTGCATAAACTGACGCTCGTAATCTGCAGGACTAGAAAATTCATTGCAAAAGGAGGGGGAAAAAAATGGCTGCAGCCGTGAGCTCAGCTAGCTGCTCTGAAAAATATCTCCACTGTATGTCAAGCTATTAACTCCCTGAAGCCTGCGCTACACTGCCTGTCTACACAGGAATTGATCGCATCCTCAGTTTTTTCCCCTGCATTCTTCTACAGACTACAAAGGGTCCTTAACTCCTCTCTAGGCTTTAAACAAATGCAGGAACAGTGGTTGAGTGGTAAAAAAAACAGGCTGAAGGGTTGGAGCAGTAAGCGACACTTGATTAACTCTTGCAATGCCTTGTTGCATGTGGGATTTCAAAATGCATAGACCACCAAGTAACACAGACAAACCTATTTACAACAGAAATGCACAAAGAAGGCACTAAAGATCACATGTAAACCATTCTACTCTCATAAATTCACTACAAAGGAAACTGCATTGCCAGTTCACCTTATGGAGTAAAACTGCCTTGAAATAGAAGAAAACATTTCTGTTTATTTTTTATTGAACAGCACAAAAAGCAGACAAAGGTTTAATGTTAAACTGCTCATCACTTGACCTAGTCAAGAGATAGAGATATACACACACATAGAGAGACAGAGATATACACACATATAGAGAGACAGAGATATACACACAGAGAGAGACAGAGATATACACACAGAGAGAGACAGAGATATACACACATATAGAGAGACAGAGATATACACACAGAGAGAGACAGAGATATACACACATATAGAGAGACAGAGATATACACACAGAGAGAGACAGAGATATACACACATATAGAGAGACAGAGATATACACACAGAGAGAGACAGAGATATACACACATATAGAGAGACAGAGATATACACACAGAGAGAGACAGAGATACACACACACACATGCTCTGACCTCCCCGGCAGGCTGCCATTGAAGAAAAAAAACCACACGGCTACCGGGGGGGGCTGGGAGGGAGAGGGGAGGGGCTGCGAGGGAGAGGGGCTGGGAGGGAGAGGGAGAGGGGCTGGGAGGGAGAGGGAGAGGCTGGGAGGGAGAGGGAGGGAGGAGAGATGAATCGTCGCCATTTGTAGGGCTTCCGGCCACCTCTTCCTTCCTTCCCTCCTCACTCCCTCCCGATCAGGTGCGCGGCGGCCATTTTTTTTTTTAAATTAGCGCGACCCCGTTACTAACGCGGTGGTCTCGGGGTGGACCCCGAGGACCGCGTTATAACGGGGTTTAGCTGTGTATATATATATATATATATATATCTATGTATATATCAAGAGAGACTAACAGAGACAGTGTAAGAGAGAGAGAGAGATAACCAGACAGAAAAAGAGAGAGACAGAGATTGAAACATTGAGAAACAGAGAGAGAGAGAAAAACAGACACAGGTGTCTGTGGGTCATTATAGGTCAGTGTAAGCAGTAATCTGTTCATGCTACCACTGTAGATTATTTCACACACATTGTTATTTTAATTAAAATCGTACACTTGTTTTGCACATGTTGATTAAGCCGAAATAAAAGTTTCGTTTACAGTGAAATGACTATCTTACACAAAGAATGTGTGGCAATTACTGCTGCGACACACTTTATTCAAGCAAATACCCAGTATGTACCTGGCAGATACCTGGAATGCGCCGCTCCTCACCTCTGACAAGCCCCGTTGCGTTTGCCTTCCCAGCCATGGTTCATGCCTGGCTGACGGGCGGCTGATCTGTTAAATGATAATGATTAGGATTTAATAGGCTGCAATGCTTCGCGTGTCTACCAGATGGCATAAATTCATGAATTGTAATGCAGTATATATATATACTGTGCAGTATTGCAGCCAGTGGGAATAAAATGCTTCAATCCCTGCCTGGAAAATAACGCAATGCACTCGGGCAGAAAACAGTCACAAACCTCAATAAACCCGAGTATACCCGAATTCGTGGGACTAGCCGAGCTCGAATAAAGTTTTTGTCGCCAGTGTATGTTAACACATTTTTAGTGGGGGAAAAACAAGGCGTATAACATAGAGCTTGTATTGTAACCTTGGAAGAAACCACGAAGATAACATGTAACTATTTTCACATTCAGCAGCCAAACGTATGCGCTCAACTTAGACACTCATCACTTCAACACAGCAGAAATGGCAGAAGCTTCCACATTGCACAGCCATCCACGTAAATCATATAAATTTATGATTTCAGAAGCAATCGAATAAACTGATGACAAGAAAGCAAGCATGAGCCAAATCTATGACTTGATCCAAAAGAAATATCCATACTACAAAGAAGCATGCCGAGAATCAAATTTTATAACCTCTGTACGATTCACTTTATCAGCAAATGAATGTTTGAGCGTGTCCATGATCACCTAGATCAACGATATGGATGTTGGCATGTTGCCCCATTATTTAAAATTACCATGGAACATGGAACATATCTTCTGTTAAATAGCATATTTTTGCCTAATACCAGTTAAAATGGAGCCGCACCGACTGGCGCGTATGCTGCTATACCTGCTGCAATACTTGCACCCTCCATTCATCAAGACCAGATGCAAGATGCACATAACAACTATTATATGTATCCAAACTTATATGGGCAATACCAATGTGGATGGGAAAACAACCAAGAACTGTACGTACCTCCTGACGTCTTGTTTGAAGAAGGCAGTGCAGATTCATATGACCGCCTCATGGAGATGTGTGTCATTCAGGATTCAACGGTTACCTCAACCATGGATGATACTGTAGTGCCTTTCTGGAGCGAGCAGTTGCAGCCAAACCAGTTTTGACTTCTACAAGAATGGTAAATACAATAATCGTTATGCGTTTACTCACATTATAATTATCTACATTTTTAATATCCACCATTTGTTAGCCAAATATGTGGATACAGCGTAACATTGCAGACAGCCTTACATGTAGTGTGCACAAAGACATTATTTCCTATAACAATATAATACATGACGAAGCATTACTACACATTGTTGACGGACTCACAAAACCTAGATTAATATCTCTTTTAAAGTATCATTTCAACATGTTACACTAACTGTAACACACACACCTCATTGTTTAGCATGCAACCTAGAAAATAAAAAGTGTCGGCCACATATGACGTGGGACCCTTGTCATGTCCCAAGGCGTTCTTAAAAAGGTTTACGGATGCAAGCCCCGCCCCCAACTGACGTGCACGCGTGAAAGCGTATTGGCTGTGGCCGTTGCTTATTGTTACGGTCAGTGCACTGTGTCATGCGCGCGCGTCGGTGTTTCGGTGCGTGCACAGCGCTGGAGGCCAATGTTAATTCAGTGGGAGGAGTTGTTGCGTGCATTTCACGGTGCCTTAACATGACGTCACACGTATTTTGTTCGCTCATTGGCTGATCGGCCGTTGTTTCCGTGCACACACGTCTGTTTACATGTTTATATAAGTACGTGTGTAGAAGTGAATTAGTTGCGCTTCCATAGCATAACTTCCAAACATGATATGCTTACTGCTAGCAGCACCATGGAGGGGCATGTATTCAACGCACAGCGTACACATTGTTTAGCGCATGTGCTAAGACTTAGTCCACACAATCGTGAAGTGCGCGCGCAACTGAAGTTGTGCGCGCACATTATTATGTATACAGGCACCGGAAATATCATATCCGTAGTAATGCTAGCAACGCCATTATAAAAATGACAGTGCAGTATCTGTCGTTTGATCCTTGCACTTTCAACATGTACGTTACTTATGCGTGAATATCCACAATCATATAGAGATGTGTTACGCATTGTCATGCAGAGACATATATAAATGTGCCATCTTTGACCATCATGTGTTTGCTGTATTTCACAGATGTCGCGGATGAATACATGGGATCAATGTATGATTTCAGATGAGCCACTCGTTATATTAGATGATTGTGACGACGAGCGAACAACTATTATAATACATATGTAACAATTCTTTCAATGCTTGGTGCGCAGATTAACAATGAATACATAATGTTATCCGGTTATGCCTATATTTACTATGCACTTAATTAACATAATGATGTTGCTAAGCACTGAAGTTAGAACTTTTAATGTTTTTTGGTGTTTTTATACTAACATTATATGTCTTGCTATGTTAAATATGCAACCAACATTCTCACTCAGCAAACACATTTGCCTACTATATTGTATAGTGTGATGTGTGACTTGTGAAAGAATGTAAATGCTACATAAAAACACGTAGACATTCTATCTGAAAGTACACTATAACAATAAGGAGGTGATATAAACTGTTTATTCGTGTGAAAAGTTTTTTTTAACCTAAGTTGTAGTGCTAACCTAACATGCATGAGCTATTGAATATTAGTTAAAGATCATGAAAAGATTAACATTTGTGTGTATATTTTATTGTCACGACTAACTATAGTTTAGTGTTTTTAGTAAAAGTTCAACACATACTGTACAGAGCGAAGTGAGTCTGATGATACAATCAACATTAGTATGTTAGTTTATATCATTTGTCGTTGAGAAACATGCATCACACAAAAAGTGCAACACACACAAACACTGCTGCTGAAATGTGTACGTATGCAAATGTCCACGTCATTGACGTTCATATGTTGACATTAGTTGTAAAGGATCATGATAATAATGAATAACTAACGTGAATGAAATTAAAATTATATTAACAACATTGTCATTGGGTCGAATGAAGTATGAAAAGTTGAGAATACAAAGAAATAAAATTTTGCATGGTGTTAACATTTTGACACATGTTACATGTACGTCAAATCAACACACATGTGTGACTTATACATACACATGTGACAATGTTGTAATCAACATGAAGATGCATTGATAGAAGAACTAATCACATACATTGCAATGTAAATGATGTAGAAAACATTGGTGTGTTTTCAGGCAAACATGCATTGAGTGTTAAGATCACTCATGTGCATCCGTGGATGTTCTCCTCCCATAATAAATATTTGAGCAGGGTTTATCCCCTTCTCTCCACCCACCCTATATTACAGGAATGGAATTTGGAACGTTTGCTACATTAAATGTTATGTGATGTCCCTAATGCTTTTCAAATACACTGCACATTAACCACCAAGTGTAGCTAAACGCACGTACACTATACATAAACTACATGTTTCAATAGTCACATCTTTTAAATACGTTGTGTTTAGACATCCTGTAACTATACCTTTATAGAGGTTGGCACATTTTATGACAGATGTGAGTTGAAATACATACCATGAGCAGTCATTGACGTGATATACCTTGAAAAAGAAAACATGAATGAATATAAAACATTGTCATGACATGTTCATTAAGGTAAGCAACACACCAAAGTGTCTATTTTGTGTTAAATATGAAACAACATGTAGATTTCGTTAAATATAATATGAAAAAAACACACTAGTGTACACATCATTGTGATGCACATGTCACACTGCAAAAATAACATTGTATGTAACCATACTGCACTAACTAATGACTATGGACATAGTAGGTGTATTGTGTATGCATAACCAAAAAGAGCATGTACATAAAGTATTAATTTTTAACAAATTTTTTATTCACATACACAAAAATTTTTTTAATTATAAGAAGGATTATACAACCTGTGGATGAATGACATACCGGTGCCACATGCAATTGTCCACACAGCAGAGAAGAGAAGGTGTGCGACCCATATTCATCTGTTTCCTAAGTGAATGGTATTTGGACAAATGTATTTAGCATACAAAAGAATGAATATATGTATGTAGTACTATGAACATATATGTATTTGCTTACATGAAAAAAATGTATTTATGACATTCAGACGTGTCTCAACACCACTGGCTGTTTGCTCAGTGTCAGCTGGTAAATTGACGGGATGCTCCTCCTCCAAACCCTGACGTATGTCTGTTTGTACATTATTTCTGAGTGCCACATTGTGCAAAATGCAACATGCAATGATAATATCAGACACTTTATCAGGCTTATATTGAAGTGCCCCACCAGTTCTATCGAGACACCTAAATCTTGTCTTGAGAAGCCCAAATGTCCTCTCTATAACGGATCGCGTAGATATATGGGCAACATTGTACCTCTCCTCTGCTTCACTTTGAGGGTTTGGCACTGGGGTCAACAGCCACGGCCTAATTCCGTATCCTGAGTCACCTATAATCCATGGTGCACACATATGAAACAATTAGTGATAACATTATAACATACAACAATTCCTAGAAAAACAAGAGTTTTGTGTTACCACATCATAATATGTACTCACCCACCAGCCAACCAGGTCCAAAATAGCCTTCTTCGAAAGCATGGAAGACTGACGAGTTTCTCAGGATAGAGGAATCGTGACTGGAACCAGGGAATTTGGCTACCACATGCATAATCTTCATCGTGGCATCGCATACCACCTGTACATTCAGGGAATGGTAGTGCTTACGGTTGCGGTAAGCATGCTCACTCTGACTAGGCGGGTTCAAAGCAACATGGGTGCAATCGATTGCACCCAGCACACATGGTATCCCGGCTATGTATAAAAGCCATTCTTGACTTCCAACCACTTTGCGTGCTTTGTAGGAAAATTAATATAATTCCTAGCGCGTCTATTGAGTGCACATAGAAACTGGGTAAAGGCCCGCGAGAATGTAGATTGCGAGACCCCGCCCACTATGCCCACTGTTGTCTGGAATGATGCGGAAGCAAGATAATGTAATGAGCACAGCATTTTAACAAGCCCAGGGACTGCACGACCTCTGGCTGTCACAAAATCTAAATCTCCCCGTATCTCTTCATAAAGAGCTAAGATTGCTGCTGAACTCAAACAATAGCGAATTACAATCTCCTCCTCACTCATCCCATCTAACAGGGTTCTCTCCCTGTACAAACGAGGATGAGGCACAACTTCTCTCCTCTCTCTTCTCCTCTCATCTCCTTGCCATCTCCCTCTCCCTCTCCTGTCTGCGTGCCTGTCCCTGTCACTGTCCCTAGCCACTGTCCCTGCCTCTGTCCCTGTCCCTTTCTTGCCCTATGACATCCTCTCCATCAGCAAGCCTCTCGTGCAATAGAATGTTCCTCCGTCTCCTAAACATTCGCATCATTTTGAGTTCTGTAGCTGTGAATGAGCAGGTAATTGCCGTCCTTTAAATACCTATGTGATGATGTCAGGTGACTTGCTAAAGTGCAAGGTGTTACATTAACATATCCAAGTAGTTGACTCCCAACCTGTATCCATTTGATATAACAAGTATTATTTATGTGTATTTTGCAGCCATTCATGATATTTCACAATGATGTAACGTTAAGCTTTGTACAAGCATTTATTGGAAATTATTTGTGGAATGTGTAATGCATGTACCACTTCTGAACGCAACACTCAGTCATCTAATTAGGATACAACCATGACATTGACGTTGAAAAAGTTCGCTGCAACATGTCTAATTTGCCATGTTATTGTCACATGTTCACATCAATTAATTATACTGTGCATATGCATACATTTATGGCATCAGGATAGTTGCTATTGATTCAGTTTCAAACGTGTAACAATGAATAACTATTCTAGATGTGTGTATAAGTTAACATGAAGTGCTTGTAATGCATTGTGTACAATGTAAAGATGCAATGTGATTGAGTGTCCAATTGCGGACGTCATCAAAAAGGGAGGACACAAAGTACATGTAAACATGAAAACAAAGATCTACATTAACGTTTGATCATGCGTTACACATTCAAAGCATGTATAGCAACATTACTATTCGCTGGATGTATTAGATGTGTGAAATGTGTAACATCATATAATAAATTGAAGCACACTTCAGTAACATGTTTGATATGATGTGAGCTGCTCCTTTAAGAGTTGAGTATAGGATTTTCCCTTGACACATCATAACATGATGAGTAATGTGACACGCAAATGATGATAACATATAAAAGTACAATCTTATGCAAATAATAAACGTAAGGGGTAACACGATGAAGTGAATGACCTACACACTGTAATGCTAAGCACATTTGTATTCTGAGCAATAAAACGTAAACAGTACTATAATGTTATAAGTTCCCGCTCCCGCTCCATTGACTCCATGGATGTAGAGATGAGGTTTTTTTTCTAAGTGCCGTTCCGGCAACCTTACCAATCGTTCTCTCCTCCAACTTGCCAACTTTAGTTGGCGGGACCAATTGCTGATGAAATCTCCATTTCTGAGTGCCGATCAGCACCGATAAGCTGATCTGGGCTACTTGAATACAGCCGATTTAAAAAAGTGCCGAAAAATGCCGAAAAGGGGCTTATCACCAGGTGCATGCCGAAAAACTTTTTTCGGGAAAAAAATGCCGATTTTGAGCACTTATCGGCGCTTACTGAATCTCAAATCCAATTTTGGCGGAAAAATGCCGAAAAAAGCATTATCGACGCTTACTGTATGAGGCCCATAGTATGCAAAAAACAGAATATCACACAATGGGAGGTGGGGGTGGGGTGGAGGGAGAAACAAGTGGGGGGCAAAAAATGGGTATAAGCAGGGGGGCAACAGTTCGGGGACAAACCCCTTCCTCAGGCCCATTCCCTCAGGACCCCAAAAGGGGACACAGAGGTACTTCCCTTCCCCAAAGCCCCAACACAATGAAACAGCAACCCTAGCAGATTAAGCACACAAAGCACCTCAAGTAATCAATCTAAGAGTATGACAAAGAAAAAGTAGAGAGCATATAACTAGTGTGAAATCATGCCACAGGGTATAAGACATCTAGCATAATCACAAGCACTCCTCATCTCCTGCTGCAAGGGTGACTGCTCATTGAGAGATGGGGGGGTGTGTAAATGAATGACTGTTGCTACAATATACACACAGTTCAATAATTTTACACAAGACCACCTTCCACCCCCTTCCTTTTTTAGTGTAACAGCTCTGAAATGAAAAGAAAAAATGAGTGCAGTAAAGTGCAGTATTTTGGACTATACAGAAACTACTGTCAAACTATATACTGCACAGTATAACTACAGTATACTGTACAGTATATACTGTAACTCTATACTTCATTATCACTACTGTGTAACTATAACAATTTAAAACAATTTAAGACAATCTTTTTTTTTTTTTTTTGAGTAAAAACATTTACTACTGTAGGTTAGACACATCCTGTACATGATTTAATACTGTACAGTAGAAAGTGGAGAGAAAGGGCTGACATAAAAAGGTTAACATGGTTATTTTGAGTGCTATACTTACCTGTATCATACTTGCGGTACCTGTATTTACCATACTGCAGTACCTTACTTCCTTCCTGTTGCCTGCCCATTACGCTGTAAAAGAATGGCCAACACAGTTAAAGAGATATAAACACTGTAAAACAATGGTAAACCGTTACCGTACTTACTCCTGTTGCGTCTTAACCAAGTTAATACCGCTGGCAAGAATATGGGTAGAAGACGCGGTGTGTTTTGGGTCATTGTCCTGGAAGAAACAGTGGCCAGCTGGGAATTCACATGTAATGTATTCAACAATCTCGAGCACTATTTGCTCTTGGAAAAATACTTTATTCATGATTCCTGTAACAAGAAAAGAAAAGTGCTCCAAATACTGTATATTTGTACGGTGCATAAGGCAACAGCATGTGACTTTGTGCATTATTTTACCGTCATAGATGATGATGCATCCTGGTCCACATCTAGAGATCGCACCCCACACATGCAGCTTCACTAGGTGCTTGGGACGCAGCTTCAGAGATAGGCGTCCTTTTTTCTGGAATGCAAAAGTGGCAAATCTCTCAAACGATACAGTTGACTCGTCAGTAAAGATGCATTCCTGAAAAGTCTCACCACTTTCGATCCATGCCCGTTCCTGGTCCACTATTTTGATCTTGCTGGCTTCCCTTATCTATATGCTCTGTAATGACAAGGAAATTTTTTAGAGGTACTGTACAGTTAAACCACACTTTTACCTAATGTAGTGTCCAGTGATAACCTAACACACCCATATTTCCATCCCAATTTGCATCTCATCTGCCTGATACTGGTCTCAGATGCGGATATATTGTGAATTTTCTCAAGAGCGTTCCTGACCCTTGTGGCACACCTCACATCATTCTCTTCACTTACTGTGCCGGCCACCTTAAACCTAACACTTACCCACAATTGTTCGGGGCTTTTTTTTTCAGCCGCCGAACTTGGCCGCATGCCAGCCGCATCTTGCGGCCGCGTGCGGCCGTTTCTCCCAATCAGCGCTAATGGCGCTGAACAAAAGAAGCGCCTGTGGCGCCAAAAAGAAAAAAAAAAGCCCGCGTCTGCACTCGGTTTAAAAATACCCGCGGAGAAAGCCGCATTAGATTAAAGCGGGCCGCCACTGTATTTGGTCAAACAAAAGTGTTGTCGCCCTACAGTGTAAAGGTAAACATAACAATTTGTTACAGCACAATGCCACAACATTTCTATAAAATAAATTGTTTATTAAACTACTATTATTATAATTGCCTGTGCTGTCTCCTATGTGAAGCGCTACGTACACTTTGGCGTTATTAACATTATATAACATTATGATATAATATTACGTGTGTGTGTGCCATATACAGTGTATATATATATATATATATATATATATATATATATATATATATATATATATATATATATATATATCTTCCTCCTACTGTCTCTGTACGGTCTCCCCACAAATTAGATTGTAAGCTCCCTAGAGCAGGCACTCCTCTTCCGTAATGTTACTTTTATGTCTGAAGCACTTATTCCCATGATCTGTTATGTGTATTATTTGTTATTTATATGATATATATATATATATATGTATGTATGTAAATACATATATATATATATATATATAGCGCCATTAGTGTACATAGCACTTCACATTAGTAATAAACGTGAAAATCATATAAATAACAAATAATACATATATATATATATATATATATATATATATATATATATATATATATATTTATATATATATATATATATATATATATATATATATATATATATATATATATATATACTGTATATACTGTATATACTGTAGTGTATGGGGAATATATGGTGCTATAAAAAATATCATAATATACTGTATATAATATTACGTGTGTGTGTCATATACAGAAATATATATACATATTATATATATATATATATATATATATATATATATATATATATATATATATATATATATAATATATACATATTACCATCCTTGCGTCAGGCAAAAAGAGGCAGTACTCACATCCAGAAGATAAAAAATATAATAAGGCATGTGTAGACAGACAACTGATCCCGACGTTTCGGAACAGAACCTTTCTCAACGTCGGGATTGGTTGTCTGTCTACACATGCCTTTTTATATTTTTTATCTTCTGGATGTGAGTGCTGCCTCTTTTTGCCTGACGCAAGGATGGTAATATGTTTTATTTATTCTTTATGGGACTAGCACCACCATTGTACTTTATTATATAGAGTGCTAGCTGCTTGTTTTTGTAGTTTATATATTGTGACAAACGCCCCTCTTTTGTAGCGCTGACGTCTGTCTGGGTTCTTCCCGACACAGTCTTCTAGGGTTATTTATACAAAAAACAGGATCATGCAAAGTATTATGCTGCTTAACTCAGGCTTCTGCCTGCTTTATTTTCATCCAAGTAAGGTACTGCAGCTTTAACAAGTGTAGATTAGAGGTACTCAGATACTTTCATTCAGCAGTTCACTCATTTCAGTGTTACAGTATTTCCCACACTGTTATTTTTAAGAAATAAAACCAAAATCATATAAACAAAATCCTATCCCTTTCAGGGATCTATCTACACATCAGAATCAGTCTCTCTAACAGCTGCTGGCCAACTAACCTGGTTCCCCAGCTTAAAACAATGCTCTCTTATTTAGGGTCACTAGATACAGCACAGTCTTTTAGCAACAGCAATAAACATTTGTTTTTTCTTATCTGTTCGTGGTGGGAACTCGGTCCCAAGTGTCCAGGCAAATCCTCTGGTACTGTGATACTTGGAGGGGCCGTCCACCCCGAACTGGATTCCGGGGAGCAGCGATATATATTTACCAACCGAAAAGGGCATTTTTTTTCTATTTTGTAAGCTACCACTATTTTTTTTCTTATACTACAGCCTTGTAATCTTAAGGGCCATCAACCCTGTATATTAATTTGTAGTTTAGCTACATTTTCAACACAGAGAACCAATATAACATTGCAATATTTCAAAATGCTTATTCTAGAGGCCTAATATAGCATAACTACACTAGCTTATTTGCAAAGTTAATTGACATAGTCCACTCATATAACATAAAAATCGGTCATTCCCAAACATTTTTTCCTTTTTTTTTTTTCTTGACTTCCAATCTATTACATCTTCTGACTTCATTTCAACACCCGCAGCAACCTGCAAATGACTGGACTGTTTCTTTAGCTTCTGACAGAACTCTGGGGCCGGATAGTGTTTGTCTTTATATTGTGGCCCAGAGTGGCGAGATCCGGAAAAAATCAAGGCCAGCGTTGACCATCGTCGCTTTTGCTTTGCAACTTTTGAACCTTTATGGTACTTCTTACTGCCATGTATTTTCTCATGACCATCACTCTCAGAGAGTTGGGATTTTCCCTTAGGGGCAATTATATGGTACTTAGAAGATGAAGCACTGATTACCTGGAGCACCTGATTAACCATGCGGGCACTTTAGAATGATTGAAGAACACAGGCTGCTTTATTCCGGCGATTGAACTGACGAATTTTCATCCCTCTTTAGGCAGCCTGGAGGATGATAGTTGCGGCACGTTTACGCCGATAATTTTCTCTTTCCCTTCTTCCTTTGGATAAGAGCTTTGCAGTGCTTCTGAATTATTCTAATGCTTTTCTCCTTTTTCAAAACGTTAAGTTCCTCCACGAGAGAATTCTGTTTTGTGCATACATGTCGCAATTCTGTTCTCAGAGCGTCCATTTCTTCCTGGTGCTGGCTCTGAGTGTGCATCAATGCATTCTGTAGTGCTTCCTGCACTTTTAATTTTTCCTGAGTCAACTGTTTCTTTACTTTTTCTGCTTGGTCAGTCAAATCTGAATTTTCCAATTTCAGACTCTCATTTTCTTGCTTTACAGTCTCTAACTCACTTAGGGCAATCTCATGGGTTTGCTTCAACATTCCCAGCTCTGTGTTCAGACCGTGGCCCTCCAGGCATGAGTTTTGCACCTCTGTGCTGAGCGCATGAACCTCTTGTAGAGCCTTCCCGTATTTCTGTTTTAGGATAGCAATCAATTTGTCAGACTTAATCTGTTTTTCATCCATGCTGGCAATTACGGTGTTGGCCTTTTCCAGACTAGTCGTCACCTCTTCCAGCTCACTCCGTAAGAGAGACTCTGTTTTCTTCAAAGCCTCGTACTCTTGTAAAGCTGGGAGTATACACCTCTGTAACTCGGCGTTCGCTTCTTGCACCTTCTTCCAACATTCTCGCTCCTTCACCAGATCCTGCCACAGGACTTCATAATCATGGCTGGCAGCTTGGAGTGCAGAAACCAAAGCCTCTTTATCCTGGTTCAAGGATTCAGCTTCCCTTTGCTCCTCCTTTTCCTTTGCCACTGTTCCCGTGACAATTCTGCCGGTCACTCCGGTTTGCAGCACATCTCGGCGCCTTTCTGATGCATGTCCTGACAGCGCAGGTTCAAGTGGCTCGGTCACTTCCCCTGTGACTTGAGGAACAGTTTTCTTTTTCTTCTTCTTTCTTTTTGCTTTATTAGCTCCAGAGATATCAGTGGTACTGGGCACACACTCACTGGTAGCTTCCACATCTTGCTTGCACTCACAGGGCATTGCGTACTTTTGCAGCTGTTTGTCTTTGAAAATTTTGGGGCACACAACTTCCATGTGACCTACTTCACGACAGGCCCAGCATACTAAATTCATCTGTGGGTACGGCTCTCCACCCGGGGCCACATACGAGTCATCGTCATCATCATCGTATGCCCTGAAGGGACACTGTTTTTCAAGATTACGTGCATTGCAAAACAAAATTTCACATCGGCCATTTTAGAAACCCGGCAGGGAAAATTTGCTAGCGGCAATTTCACTCACTTCAGCAACTTACATACAGCACTTGCTAGCTGCACATTTACTCACTTCAGCAAAAGGCATTAGCTTTACAAACAGCACTTGCTAGATGCAAATTTTTTTTTTTTTCTTCAGCAAAACATTTTGGTTTTCTGTTTGGGTTCAGGGTGCTATTGCATCCACACCTCGCACATTCTCTGTGTATGCTAGAAGCACAACTGATATACACAGTGGGACAGACTTCACTCATAGCATCTGTACTTTAGTTCAGCTGGGCGGCCATTTTAAACCCCCACATTTATTTGCAAACCCACAGACTTTTAGTGTCGACCCGCATTCTCCACCATATGTGACAAACGCCCCTCTTTTGTAGTGCTGAAGTCTGTCTGGGTTCTTCCCGACACAGTCTTCTAGGGTTATTTATACAAAAAACAGGATCATGCAAAGTATTATGCTGCTTAACTCAGGCTTCTGCCTGCTTTATTTTCATCCAAGTAAGGTACTGCAGCTTTAACAAGTGTAGATTAGAGGTACTCAGATACTTTCATTCAGCAGTTCACTCATTTCAGTGTTACAGTATTTCCCACACTGTTATTTTTAAGAAATAAAACCAAAATCATATAAACAAAATCCTATCCCTTTCAGGGATCTAACTACACATCAGAATCAGTCTCTCTAACAGCTGCTGGCCAACTAACCTGGTTCCCCAGCTTAAAACAATGCTCTCTTATTTAGGGTCACTAGATACAGAAAAGTCTTTTAGCAACAGCAATAAACATTTGTTTTTTCTTATCTGTTCGTGGTGGGAACTCGGTCCCAAGTGCCAGGCAAATCCTCTGGTACTGTGATACTTGGAGGGGCCGTACACCCCGAACTGGATTCCGGGGAGCAGCGATACCCCCAGCCTCCAGGCTCTAAGGAGAGAGAGTGAAATGCAAAACCTCTCTGCTCTAAATACCTGTGCATGTGATTAGAAGAGCAGGTGAGGGAGAACTAGAGCCATTGTAATCTGTGGTCTGGATTTTCCATCCAGCTGCCTGAGTTAATGGGAAGCTGTGGAACAGATCATTTTGAACTATTCCTGCACTTTCTGACCTAAAATGGGGCAGAAAGCTGCCTAACATCTTTGGACTATGTCACATATCCCCCTCCCCAGCTCACACCTACTGGGGTGAGCGGCCATGGACCTCACTGGGGTAAGCGTCCTACCTGAAATACTTGAGCTAACTCCTCAGTACAACATTAAGTATTCACAAGACACGAATATGAACTTTTTCCACGGCAATTATGGACAATAGGTTTCGTCATAAGAGACTATACTTGGCAAACATATTTTGTTGCTCTCTATTAGGGAACTATTTTGAAAAATAAGTGTTTAGCACACATTCTTACAACCCAGGATATGCTAAATATATTCCCAAAACCAGACAATTTCTATTACCTCCCTGGGTTTTTCTACTCTAGAATATGAACCTCATTATATATTTACCAACCGAAAAGGGCATTTTTTTTCTATATTGTAAGCTACCACTATTTTTTTTTCTTATACTACAGCCTTGTAATCTTAAGGGCCATCAACCCTGTATATTAATTTGTAGTTTAGCTACATTTTCAACACAGAGAACCAAAATAACATTGCAATATTTCAAAATGCTTATTCTAGAGGCCTAATATAGCATAACTACACTAGCTTATTTGCAAAGTTAATTGACATAGTCCACTCATACAGTAGCGACATACTTTATTAAAGTAAATGCCGGCGGCATGCCGGGATCTACCCCAGCTGCCGCCAGTCAGAAACGCGCGCCGCCGCGTTTCCCCCACGCACCCCCCCTCCACATCGCGCGCAATTACCCCCCCAAAGACACCCCGAACCCGGCTTCTACTCTGCCCCTCTGCTTCCCCGCACCCCCGCTTACCTAGATTTGAACTCCAGGGGTGTCGGGGAAGCCTGGGGAAGCCGGGGAAGACGGGGAAGCCGGGCGCGCTTGTGACCGTGACGTCACAGTGCGCCGCCACGCGCCGCGGCTACCCGCTTCCCAGCCTCATTCAGCCAGCGGCATTTGCTCGAATAAGAGCTGCCGCTGCTGTATAACATAAAAATCGGTCATTCCCAAACATTTTTTCCTTTTTTTTTTTTCTTGACTTCCAGTCTATTACATCTTCTGACTTCATTTCAACACCCGCAGCAACCTGCAAATGACTGGACTGTTTCTTTAGCTTCTGACAGAACTCTGGGGCCGGATAGTGTTTGTCTTTATATTGTGGCCCAGAGTGGCGAGATCCGGATAAATTCAAGGCCAGCGTTGACCTTCGTCGCTTTTGCTTTGCAACTTTTGAACCTTTATGGTACTTCTTACTGCCATGTATTTTCTCACGACCATCACTCTCAGAGATTTGGGATTTTCCCTTTGGGGCAATTATATGGTACTTAGAAGATGAAGCACTGATTACCTGGAGCACCTTCACCTTGATAGGGCTCTCACTAACTCCGGCTGTACCCTGTGGCATTTTACCTTTGCAGCCGGCAGGCATGTAGTCTTGGACCTCTCTTTCCTGAGGCCTACATTTATTCAGGCGGAAGTACCGCTGGATAACCAGTGACGCATTTCTCAGGGTTTGATAGCGAATCCTGTTCTGTGTCATCCTAGTCAGAGACTAGATTTTTATAGTTGCTCCTTTCATAATCAGGAACCTGTTTCGTACCATGCGGGCACGGTAGAATGATTGAAGAACACAGGCTTCTTTATTCCGGCGATTGAACTGACGAATTTTCATCCCTCTTTAGGCAGCCTGTAGGATGATAGTTGCGGCGCGTTTACGCCGATAATTTTCTCTTTCCCTTCTTCCTTGGATAAGAGCTTTGCAGTGCTTCTGAATTATTCTAATGCTTTTCTCCTTTTTCAAAACGTTAAGTTCCTCCACGAGAGAATTCTGTTTTGTGCATACATGTCGCAATTCTGTTCTCAGAGCGTCCATTTCTTCCTGGTGCTGGCTCTGAGTGTGCATCACTGCATTCTGTAGTGCTTCCTGCACTTTTAATTTTTCCTGAGTCAACTGTTTCTTTACTTTTTCTGCTTGGTCAGTCAAATCTGAATTTTCCAATTTCAGACTCTCATTTTCTTGCTTTACAGTCTCTAACTCACTTAGGGCAATCTCATGGGTTTGCTTCAACATTCCCAGCTCTGTGTTCAGACCGTGGCCCTCCAGGCATGAGTTTTGCACCTCTGTGCTGAGCGCATGAACCTCTTGTAGAGCCTTCCCGTATTTCTGTTTTAGGATAGCAATCAATTTGTCAGACTTAATCTGTTTTTCATCCATGCTGGCAATTACGGTGTTGGCCTTTTCCAGACTAGTCGTCACCTCTTCCAGCTCACTCCATAAGAGAGACTCTGTTTTCTTCAAAGCCTCGTACTCTTGTAAAGCTGGGAGTATACACCTCTGTAACTCGGTGTTCGCTTCTTGCACCTTCTTCCAACATTCTCGCTCCTTCACCAAATCCTGCCACAGGACTTCATAATCATGGCGGGCAGCTTGGAGTGCAGAAACCAAAGCCTCTTTATCCTGGTTCAAGGATTCAGCTTCCCTTTGCTCCTCCTTTTCCTTTGCCACTGTTCCCGTGACAATTCTGCCGGTCACTCCGGTCTGCAGCACATCTCGGCGCCTTTCTGATGCATGTCCTGACAGCGCAGGTTCAAGTGGCTCGGTCACTTCCCCTGTGACTTGAGGAACAGTTTTCTTTTTCTTCTTCTTTCTTTTTGCTTTATTAGATCCAGAGATATCAGTGGTTCTGGGCACACACTCACTGATAGCTTCCACATCTTGCTTGCACTCACAGGGCGTTGCTTGCTTTTGCATCTTCACATGGAAGATGTTTGTCTTTGAAAATTTTGGGGCAAACATCTTCCATGTGACCTACTTCACGACAGGCCCAGCATACTAAATTCATCTGTGGGTACGGCTCTCCTCCCGGGGCCACATACGAGTCGTCGTCATCATCATCGTATGGCCTGAAGGGACACTGTTTTTCAAGATTACGTGCATTGCAAAACAAACATTTCACGTCGGCCATTTTAGAAACCCGGCAGGGACAATTTGCTAGCTGCAATTTCACTCACTTCAGCAACTTACATACAGCACTTGCTAGCTGCAAATTTACTCACCAGCAATAGGCATTAGCTTTACAAACAGCACTTGCTAGATGCAAATTTTTTATTTTTTTCTTCAGCAAAACATTTTGGTTTTCTGTTTGGGTTCAGGGTGCTATTGCATCCACACCTCGCACATTCTCTGTGTATGCTAGAAGCACAACTGATATACACAGTGGGATAGACTTCACTCATAGCATCTGTACTTTAGTTCAGCTGGGCGGCCATTTTAAACCCCCGCATTTTTTTGCAAACCCACAGACTTTTAGTGTCGACCCGCATTCTCCACCATATGTGACAAACGCCCCTCTTTTGTAGCGCTGACGTCTGTCTGGGTTCTTCCTGACACAGTCTTCTAGGGTTATTTATACAAAAAACAGGATCATGCAAAGTATTATGCTGCTTAACTCAGGCTTCTGCCTGCTTTATTTTCATCCAAGTAAGGTACTGCATCTTTAACAAGTGTAGATTAGAGGTACTCAGATACTTTCATTCAGCAGTTCACTCATTTCAGTGTTACAGTATTTCCCACACTGTTATTTTTAAGAAATAAAACCAAAATCATATAAACAAAATCCTATCCCTTTCAGGGATCTAACTACACATCAGAATCAGTCTCTCTAACAGCTGCTGGCCAACTAACCTGGTTCCCCAGCTTAAAACAATGCTCTCTTATTTAGGGTCACTAGATACAGAAAAGTCTTTTAGCAACAGCAATAAACATTTGTTTTTTCTTATCTGTTCGTGGTGGGAACTCGGTCCCAAGTGCCAGGCAAATCCTCTGGTACTGTGATACTTGGAGGGGCCGTCCACCCCGAACTGGATTCCGGGGAGCAGCGATACCCCCAGCCTAAAGGCTCTAAGGAGAGAGAGTGAAATGCAAAACCTCTCTGCTCCAAATACCTGTGCATGGGATTAGAAGAGCAGCTGAGGGAGAACTAGAGCCATTGTAATCTGTGGCCTGGATTTTCCATCCTGCTGCCTGCGTTAGTGGGAAGCTGTGGAACGGATCATTTTTAACTATTCCTGCACTTTCTGACCTAAAATGGGGCAGAAAGCTGCCTAACATCTTTGGACTATGTCACAATATATATATATATATATATATATATATATATATATATATATATATATATATATATATATAAAATAAAAAAATAAATAGATGATACCGTTCTGTGGCTAACGAAATGCTTTTATTTGTGCGAGCTTTCGAGATACACTGATCTCTTCTTCCGGCGATGTTACAATGAATGAAGCAAGCAAAAGGTATACTTAACAACAGTGTCTATTGGAATGTTATCTGTGCTGGTCCTTCCCCCTGTGTGGATGTGTTTTATGGCTAGAGGTGTGAAAAGGTTCCTGAAAGCAAGTGATGTAAAAGTGTGTGTGTGTGTATCAGTGTGAATAAAAATGAATGGAGACCCTACAGTATATACAGTGCTTTACAAAAGGAGTGTGTGGAGTGGGAGAGGATATAAATGGTGTGGGTGGGTGTGGAAATGTGAGAGATTGTGGCACAACCAAAAGTGTGTATGGATACTTTGTGGTCCCTATTGGTGTATAGGGACACAACAGACACAACCAAGATTAGGCCAACACTGCAGACGGAGAGCCGCTGCACATGAGCAGGGAGAAGCAAAAATCCAACTGGATCCCACAAACTGGGCGCAACCCCACAATGGACCGGTACGTTTAAAGTTTCAGACACAGCGCCAAAACGACCATCCTGGACAAAGTAAGGAAACAAACATATAATCTGACACTGATGGAGAGGAGAGCCATAGAATCGCTAAAGGCCAACCACAACATAACAATCAAACCTGCGGACAAGGGAGGAGCAGTGGTCATAATGAACACCACAGACTACCTGAGGGAAGCACACAGGCAACTCTCTGATTCAAAGTATTATACCCAACTGCAGGCGGATCCAACTAAAAAATACATGCGAGAACTCAACAGGATCATTAAAACACTCCCGATCCGCACAAGAGAACAAATTCTGGACCTGATACCAGCTAACCCAAAACCTGGCACATTCTACATGCTCCCTAAAATTCACAAAGAGGGTAACCCTGGGTGCCCTATTATCTCTGGATCTGGCACACTTACCGAGAATATTTCTGGCTGGGTGGAGGGCATTCTAAAACCACTTGTCAGGAACACACCCAGCTATATCCAAGATACCAACGACCTGCTAAACAAACTGAATGCCATTGGCCCCCTCCCAACAGGAACACTACTAGCAACTATGGATGTAGAGTCACTTTATACAAACATCCTCCATGAGGATGGGATTTCAGCCTGCAGATACTTTCTGGGACCACAGGAGCCACTCATAGAGACAGTGACTAAATGCATCGAATTTATTCTGACCCATAACTACTTCACATTTGGAAATGACACATACCTCCAGACAACCGGGACCGCTATGGGTACTCGGATGGCGCCACAGTATGCCAATCTGTTCTGCGCAAAACTGGAAAGTGACTTTCTTTTCACCTGTCACTTGAAACCCCTTACATACCTTCGCTACATCGATGACATCCTCCTGATTTGGACCTCTGGCGAACAGGACCTCCTACAGTTCTATGACAACTTCAATACATTCCACTCGACCATCAACCTCAAACTCACCCATTCCCCGGATGAAGTACATTTCTTAGACACCACCATTACTATAAAGAACAACCAACTACAGACTTCTGTATACCGCAAACCTACAGACAGAGCCAGCTATTTGAGGGACAACAGCTTCCACCCGACACACACCATACATGCAACCATCTACAGTCAAGCCATACGATACAACCGGATATGCTCCGACACAGCAGACAGAGACCAGCGGATTAAAGTCTTGAGATCAGACTTTATAAACCGTGGATATAACCACAGAATTGTAGACCAGCAAATTCACAAAGCCACCAGAATACCAAGAAGTGATCTCCTTGAATACAAACAGAAGGAGACAAGCGACAGGGTACCTTTGGTGGCTACATATAACCCACACCTAGGAGCCCTACGCAAGATCGCCAGGAAACTACAACCCATCCTCCAGGAAGATACAAGACTGCAACGGGTCTTCCCTGAAGCACCCTTATTATCATACAGACAACCCCATAATCTCAAGAATATTATGGTGAGGAGTAAAGTATTCAGCAGTACAACTGAATGCGGGACAAAACCATGCCAGGACCCAAGATGCAAAACCTGCGCAATGCTCTACACAGTGGACACAATACAAATACCACACAGGAATCGGGAATACAAAATCAGAGGAAGGTTCACCTTTTCCTCCAGCAATGTCGTGTACCTCATCATGTGCATGAAATGCCCAGGGGGCTGCTACTACATAGGTGAGACAGGGCAGGGGCAAAACAAGAGAATGAACCTGCATCGCCACAGCATCACACGCGGAACAAGAGACAGTCCTGTTGGCGAACATTTCTCTGACTCTGGCCATAAGATGAACGATCTGAGGGTTGCCATACTCAAAGGTAATCTTAAAACACCGAAAGAGAGACGGTTGCATGAATACAAATTTATGCAACTGTTCGGGACACTTAGCAGTGGCCTAAACAGAGATCGAAATTTTATGAGTCATTACTGACACAAGTGAACTCTCTTCCCATGAGCGCTAAAGGCCATGTCTGTACATACTGTGCTATATATATGCACACACAGCTGTATCTTACACATACTAATACTCCTTATTTTTCCATCCCTATACCCCAATAGGGACCACAAAGTATCCACACACACTTTTAGTTGTGCCACAATCTCTCACATTTCCACACCCACCCACACCATTTATATCCTCTCCCACTCCACACACTCCTTTTGTAAAGCACTGTATATACTGTGGGCTCTCCATTCATTTTTATTCACACTGATACACACACACTCTTACATCACTTGCTTTCAGGAACCTTTTGACACCTCTAGCCATAAAACACATCCACACCGGGGGAAGGACCAGCACAGATAACATTCCAATAGACCCTGTTGTTAAATATACCTTTTGCTTTCTTCATTCATTGTAACATCGCCGGAAGAAGAGATCAGTATATCTCGAAAGCTCGCACAAATAAAAGCATTCCGTTAGCCACAGAACGGTATCATCTATTTATTTTTTGATTATGGAAGCTCGGCTAACATGGTAATGATACCTCTACATGTATATATATATATATACATATATATATATATATATACTGTATATACTTTAGTGTGAATATAACATTGCGTGGGGTAATTGGGGTAATTGACTTCATGGAGGGAGAGGAGAGCGGAGCGGAGGGTAATGAGTAATAATGAAGTGAGTGATAATTAAGGGGGAGGTGCAACTCACATTGAAATACAATGGGTGTCATGGGTGTGTGTTTGAGATATTTACTGTACAGTCGAAATTAAAATTTATTTTAAGAATGTAAAAATGGACAGGGCATATTTCTGGGCTACACCACCACTTCAGACCACTTCCGATCTTGTATTTCTCCCGGACTTGATAGGGCAGGTCGCACAAGATGATGTGTGGCAGCATTACAATGGGAGCGGGTGTGCTTCTGGCAGCAGGCGAGGGTAGGTGGTCTGGGAGGATGCTTTCCTCCTGTCGTGGCCTAACCGGGGTTGCCATCTCCTGTTGTGGCCTTACCGGGGTTGTCATCTCCTGACGTGCCCTTACCGGAATTGTCATCTACTTTTGTGGCCTTTCCGGTGTTGTCATTTCATCCTCATCAAGGGCACACAGGTATATGTATTCTGCGGATGGAGGGAGTGAGCGTGGGGGGGGCAAAATCCTGCTCCTGCGTCGGACATACAGGTACTGGGGCAGGGACATACAGGTACTGGGGTAGGGACTCCAAGCAAAGAATAGATCCCTGCAATGTTCCTCTCCATCTTCTCCATACACCTATCCATATTCAACATGGTCTCCAAAAGAAGATCAATCTTTTGCACCGTAGAGTTGTCAGGGACACAACTTAAACCATTCAGTATGCGGGTATTGCAGTCGAAATTAAAATTTATTTTAAGAATGTAAATCTTAATCAAATATTAAAAACATGCATTCAAGACTTTATTAGTCATACGGTAGAGGACAATAATTGCTAGGAAAAAGGTACTGTTTAAAACACTAATACTAATGTATTTCATCAGTTAAAGTGTAATTACATTGCATACTGTACAGTAAAGAAACGTTCCAGCACCCATCCATGACGCTGCTCTCCTGAGAACCCCCAGGTCACCTGTTCTGTAAATTTGTCCTATACTCCAATGTTAGTATGGGCCGTCCCCTTCAACTCGGAAGACCCTCTCGAGAGGCCAAGACCCTCTAAGGTGCTGAACAGGAAAAGAACGAGCGCTCGGAGAATGAAGTAAACGAGTCAGACACAGCTTTGTCAAATACTTCTCCTAGTTTATTAACAGTCACACTCAGGTTTTAAAGCTGAGCGAGAGTGTATATGTGCCAAAATTTACTTCCCATATTTTGACATTACGTTCTTTATCTAAAAAGTTACAATAGTGAAGTCATATATTCTGACTTGAGACTTGAGAAATTGAAATGCTGAGATAGCACACACATTGAAATTACGTATGTGGCCAGACTTCCTGCTTTTACTTCAGAAACTGCCATCTGACCACATTCTGGGCATTTGGCCAACATATATGGGGCAAAGGTGGTAAACAACAGAATGGCTAGATTATTACAAAGCAACTTTATAAATCAATATGGAGTACCCCCTATAAAATACACATTATCAATTCCCTCCTTTTGTCATAAAAATTGCAATCCTTACTATTTTTGATACTATTGATATACTTTGTCATACTGAACTAGTGGTGCAGGTTTTGCGGGGGTCAGAGAGAAATATTAGTGCAGGACACGGGGTGGGTGGGAGAAATATATGGTCACAGGAGTTCTTATTTGTAGAGAGATATATATGTGTGAGACTGGTATAGTGTCTTTCCTGTTTACCAGGTTGACTATTACTACCAAACCCATTACCAATTTCTTAATTACTATTCACACTGCTCTTCTATAACTACTAGCGCATTGTGGCGGCTAAGAATTTCTGAGAATTGGTGGGGGCTAATTTCTACTGGGAGCGACTGCACAAACATCCTGCTTGCACACATCTTTCATACTGCATTTGTTCAGAATAGCAAAACAGCAAAATGGCTGCTATAGTCAAAATGGCTGACTTGTAAGTTTTTCCTTGGCGTTGACTCACACCCCTGGGTGACCTCCCCACCTTCCTTATAGCCTCATATCTGATCCTCTCAGTCCCCTCGTATTCTTAAGAGACAGTCTATTTAAAGAACAGTTAACCATTTCAAAGTCCTGCTGGACAAGAAAATTGTCCAATTGTGCATAACTTCATTCCTTTCCGGCCATTATGTTGGCCCAGTTGATTTCTTCTTCGGTCTCTTCTTCTGGGGGACTGCCGACATCTTCATCACCGAAAAGAGACATAGCGTCGGTGGGGGATTGCAGCGCACTTCTGGACCAAAGTTTGCTGTACTTAACACATACATAGAGAGTTATGGGTAGGACAGTCACACATAGAAAAACATCCACTAGCTTCGCTCCCGATAAAATAATCCAACCACCAAGTCCCAATGGATGCCATCCCTCATCTCTACCTTTAAACACTGGACTATTTTTCCCAAATAACATGACCTGATCTAGTTGCTGGGTAATTCTCTATCGTCCTTCTAACACAAAGTCAATAACTTCCCTAGGGCAAACTCGTAGTTCTACACCCTTCGTAACCAATTTCTTATATATGGTTCTACAAAATTCTTATAACATATTGTCCTTTTCCCAAGGGGTTAAATGTAACTCTCGTGTTCCTGGGGTCCAACCTATTGGATAGTACATTGGTTTACATTGTACATAAAATATGGGCTTTGTTTACCAGGATTCCATTGTGTGATGAAAGAGTGTGCATATATACTATACACAGAACAATAAAAACAAAATAAAAATGACTAAACAAATATACCTGTTACTACCCTATCGTCTTTGTGTGTACACTACTTACATAAACCTAATAGAACATACATTATAATTAAAATAACAAAACATGTAAAGAAAAAAGGTTATTGAAAAAGTTCAAAATTCATGTGTTGAGGCCCAGACTTTTGGCTGTGTCTTTAGGCTTTTCCACCTTGGCTATGGTGTAACTTGAAGCAACTGTGGGTGGTGCTGGGATAAGTTTTATGTGCATAACGTGGATCCAAAAAGAGACCTCTGCCACATTAATTGCTGTAATGGTGATGAGTAGTACTTTTAGTAGTAGTAGTAGGGCCATTTCATCTGGGATGAAGAACGTTCTTGCGTAGGAAATGCATTACCATTAACTCGTCTCTCGTAGGTGCACTTTCAACTTTGACTTGTGCCTAGATAGACTCAAAAATATATTAGTTGCATACAATACTTACTAATTGTATTACTAAACAGTCACTGTGGTCTTGACTTTGGTACAATTTAAATTCATAAAACTTGGTGCCCCAGCTATTGCCAAACCAAAAGAAAATGGTTAAAATGATTTTGTATAGAACTCCACACTAATTACTTGTAATATAATTTCATTGAAAAGTGCCAAAATAATTTCAGATTTCGTTCATCCCGGGCACTAAGCCATCTAACTTCTGGGTCAGACAGCTATATAATAAACAGCAATAATACCCCTCCTTTGTTCACATCTTAATATATGTGAACAATATTACACAAAGGATAACAGCATTTAAAACATAACTAAATATAGTTGCTTGATCTTTAGCAACCTGTATAACCTTTGGGTATAAAATTTACATTAAAAACCTCAAAACACTTCTGAATATAAATATAATCTGCTATTGTTTTCTGACAGAAACCTTAAAAACACAAAATAACATCCGGTTTGCTGAGAGAACAACCTGTAACAAAAAAAATTTAAAGACACAGATTTAAAAACTTTTTTTCCCTTTCATCTCCAGGATTGCAACAAACTTGAGAACATTCTGGGCATCCTGCCAAAACCTTGGAGCAAAACAGATAATAATAAAAAAAATTATTACTGGAGTTTAACATACAGTGCACTACAATTTGGGACAACTTAAAAATGTAGCTCCTTACCCGGCCCGATACAGAATAAAATGTGACTGGTAATCAAAAATTAAAACTGGATTTTTTGTTCAACAGGAAATTATAGGCTTAATATATACTTTAAACAGTTTATAGTTACTGGTTACACACGAAAAACAAACAAAAATAATACAAAATACAAACAAAAATTACCAAGACAAGGTAATGCAAAACTGTTTGATCCTGCCTGCAAACTATATTAATTAAAATGTCCTTCTCTTTTATTATCATATCCTAAACTACAGGTAAACCTAATTTGTAGCTACAGAGCTTCAGTTAACTTTTGTGTCTGAAATGTATCTCTGCACATTTTTTTTTAACTGGAGAAAGGGGGCTGTCTGGGCTGCTATTCTGATTCTCTCTCTCTCCTTTCTTGAGATGGAAATAGAGAAGTTGGAAAAAGATGTCTTTCTGGTTTTAAGAAATCTACGTTTGGCCAGAACGAAAAAATCCTTAAAATATACCAGTATCCGGGCTTAATTATAAAATGGTAAAGATCAAATGATTTTTTCATATTTGCCCATTCTTCGTCCTTTTCTCAATAACCAGTCAAACTCTCCCTTGCCCTGTGTTGATTAGTTTGTGTTGTAGTGGGGGTGTATACCTTTAAAAATTAAACTTCAACGTAAACAATTAATTATATTCTTTATTTAGAAACGCTTGCAAGTTCCTGGATAATAATTTTTTATACATACAGTATAACAAGTCGACATTCATATTATTCAATGCACATAAAACTTTCACAAGGGTAGGATTCACTCAGATTATACAAACACACAGGGATTACTTAATCAACATTTTTACCATATTTATAAAATCTAATAAAACATTCTGGGGAAAAACTAATTTTCCTACCTTGAATTTACACATAAAACATATTTTCCACTGAGATTTACAATACTTAAGAAAACCTGAGATTCTCAATACCGACGGGAAAGACCCGTCTGAATTTAGAAAAAAAATAATCTACTAAAAATAAATGTTAAAAATCGAAAGACTATAACCTTGGTTTCACTGGTTCTCTTCTTAGAGACTGCACTGCAATTACTGGCAAAATGTCCTGTCTCTTTACAATTATAACACTTTCTGTCCTCTCTTTTCCTTTGCTTTCTTAGCTTCCCTGCTCTTTTTTTTTAATTCTCTACCACAGTAGAAATTTCTGACAATCTTTTATGCTTCCAACCAATACACTTCTCTCTACTCTCATCCCAATTTCTGCATGTAAACCTTTCACAAATGCTGCCACCATAAGTGGCCTTGCGCTCGTCTCTACTTCCTCAATACTTCCATATGCCTATATTATTTTCAATAATCTTATCAGCAAATTCACTTGCTCTTTCCTCCTTATTCACTTTCTGATTCTTCCTTATTCACTTGCGTTATATCAATTTGTATCCAGTCAATGGTTAAAATAAATGCAGCAGTTATAACACTTTTACATGCAAAACCATCTCTGTCACTATTTTTGTTCCTTCAATCAACATTCCACACTCATTCTGCCAACATTCTCCTACAGTAGGTTTTTTTTCTTTTTTTGAGCCCGTGTGTTGGTAGACGGACCTGCCTATGCCACAGTGTCAGTATCTGATTCTGATTCGTCCTCTGACTTTTCCCTATTCCATGAACGGTCACTGCCAGGGGTTAATTCCTGCCTAGAGTCCGTCTTCTCCCCATCCGTACCAATCTGCCTTGCAGGCATATCAATAGGGAGGGGTGTAGGGAGCCCATTGCTTCGGGTTCCCCATGAAGCCATAAGGACTTCTTATGGTAATTGTCCCGGTGCCGTAGGGGCAGGGGAATTATACATTTTGAGAGTTATGAAAAATTTCAGTTGGCAGCACTGCAAAGGTGCAATTTTGACACAGGCTGCAGCACATTCCTTATCAGTTTTAACACATTTCTTATTGTTATTGTTAGTCTTATACTGGTATTTTGTCTGGCTTAGTTCCAGACAACATTTAACTTGTTAATACTCTTTTTTTTTTTAAATAACTTTGGTTCCCTTGGGCCACGTTTGCTGCTGGCAGTCCCCATAATGCACAACATACAAAACTGAAAGCACTATCAGAAATATATAAGCAAGCAAGCACAGCACAGCACAGTAAATATATATGAGCAAAACCAGCGTAATTATGCACTCTATAAAGATACCCCACTTTATTTTTTTCTCCACATTTCCACAGTCACCTTAGAGTATTTCCAGATATACACTTATATCTAATTCCTTTGTCCCAGTCGGGGACTGTAACCCCGACTAACTATATGAGTCCACAACCCATATGTTTATAACATAATCTTCCAGTAAGGAGGTATAACTATAATAGGGCTCTGGATAAGGAGACACCGGGAGGATAATACAGATAAATAGTATCTTGTACTAACCCCGCCGATGGCGCCTTATCCCCGCTTCTGACACCAAATGTAAATTTGTCCTATACTCCAATGTTAGTATGGACCGTCCCCTTCAACTCGGAAGACCCTCTCGAGAGGCCAAGAACCTCTAAAGTGCTGAACAGGAAAAGAACGAGTGCTCGGAGGATGGAGTAAACGAGTCAGACACAGCTTTGTCAAATACTTCTCCTAGTTTATTAACAGTCACACTCAGGTTTTATAGCTGAGCGAGAGTGTATATGTGCCAAAACTTACTTCCCATATTTTGACATTACGTTATTTATCTAAAAAGTTACAGTAGTGAAGTCATATATTCTGACTTGAGACTTAAAAATTGAAATGCTGAGATAGCACACACATTGAAATTACGTACAGTATGTGGCCAGACTTCCTGCTTTAACTTCAGAAACTGCCATCTGACCACATTCTGGGCATTCGGCCAACATAAATGGGGCAAAGGTGGTAAACAACAGATTGGCTAGATTATTACAGAGCAACTTTATAAATCTATATGGAGTACCAACTATAAAATACATTTGATCATGTTCCTGCACCCATATACTACGCTGCTCTCCTGGGAACCCCCAATTCACATGCTCCTGCACCCATCCACGCAGATGTCAACAGCACTCTTCGCACCAGATCCAGCTCACTCGCCCACATACTGAATGGTTTAAGTTGTGTCCATGACAACTCTACAGTGCAAAAGATTGATCTTCTTTTGGAGACCATGTTGAATATGGATAGGTGTATGGAGAAGATGGAGAGGAACATTGCAGGGATCTATTCTTTGCTTGGAGTCCCTGCCCCAGTACCTGTTTGTCTGACGAAGGAGCAGGATTTTGCACCCCCACGCTCACTCCCTCATCTGCAGAATACATATACCTGTGTGCCCTTGATGAGGATGAGATGACAACCCCAGAAAGGCCACAAAAGGAGATGACAACCCCGGTAAGGTCACGACAGGAGAAAATAACCCCGGTAAGGCCACAACAGGTAATGGCAAACCCGGTTAGGCCACGACAGGAGGAAAGCATCCTCCCAGACCACCTACCCTCGCCTGCTGCCAGAAGCACACCCGCTCCCATTGTAATGCTGCCACACATCATCTTGTGCGACCTGCCCTATCAAGTCCGGGAGAAATACAAGATCGGAAGTGGTCTGAAGTGGTGGTGTAGCCCAGAAATATGCAGGCAGGATCAAACAGTTTTGCATTATCTTGTCTTGGTAATTTTTGTTTGTATTTTGTATTATTTTTGTTTTGTTTTTCGTGTGTAACAAGTAACTATAAACTGTTTAAAGTATATATTAAGCCTATAATTTCCTGTTGAACAAAAAATCCAGTTTTAATTTTTGAATACCAGTCACAATTTATTCTGTATCGGGCCGGGTAAGGAAAATAAAGAAAAACCTGGCGCCAAATAGTCAGTGGAATGTCCTGTACTCCTCAAGGGATCCGCACACTTGCTCGACAGACCATGCAAAGAAAAGAACACAAACAAACAAAAATCATAGCGCAACACTGTAGGGTAAGCAGTACTGCACTAATACACACAAACAGTTAAGAATCCTAGCGATTCCGGGCCGGGTAAGGAGCTACATTTTTAAGTTGTCCCAAATTGTAGTGCACTGTATGTTAAACTCCAGTAATTAATTTTTTTTTATTATCTGTTTTGTTCTAAGGTTTTGGCAGGATGCCCAGAAAGTTCTCAAGTTTGTTGCAATCCTGGAGATGAAAGGGGAAAAAAAGTTTTAAAATCTGTGTCTATAATTTTTTTATGTTACAGATTGTTCTCTCAGCAAACCAGATGTTATTTTGTGTTTTTAAGGTTTCTGTCAGAAAACAATAGCAGATTATATTTATATTCAGAAGTGTTTTGAGGTTTTTAATGTAAATTTTATACCCAAAGGTTTCAGGTTAGTTTTGCTACAGATCAAGCAACTATATTTAGTTATGTTTTAAATGCTGTTATCCTTTGTGTAATATTGTTCACATATAATAAGATGTGAACAAAGGAGGGATATTATTGCTGTTTATTATATAGCTGTCTGACCCAGAAGTTAGATGGCTTAGTGCCCGGGATGAATGAAATCTGAAATTATTTTGGCACTTTTCAAAGAAATTATATTACAAGTAATTAGTGAGGCGTTCTATACAAAATCATTTTAACCATTTTCTTTTGGTTTGGCAATAGCTGGGGCACCAAGTTTTATGAATTTAAATTGTACCAAAGTCAAGACCACAGTGACTGTTTAGTAATACAATTAGTAAGTATTGTATGCAACTAATATATTTTTGAGTCTCTCTAGGCACAAGTCAAAGTTGAAAGTGCACCTACGAGAGACGGGTTAATGGTCATGCATTTCCTACGCAAGAACGTTCTTCATCCCAGATGAAATGGCCCTACTACTACTACTAAAAGTACTACTCATCACCATTACAGCAATTAATGTGGCAGAGGTCTCTTTTTGGATCCACGTTACGCACATGAAACTTATCCCAGCACCACCCACAGTTGCATCAAGTTACACCATAGCCAAGGTGGAAAAGACACAGCCAAAAGTCCGGGCCTCAACACATGAATTTTGAACTTTTTCAATAACCTTTTTTCTTTACATGTTTTGTTATTTTAATTATAATGTATGTTCTATTTTGTTTATGTAAGTAGTGTACACACAAAGACGATAGGGTAGTAACAGGTATATTTTGTTTAGTTATTTTTATTTTGTTTTTATTGTTCTGTGTATAGTATATATGCACACTCTTTCGTCACACAATGGAATCCTGGTAAACAAAGCCCATATTTTATGTACAATGTAAACCAATGTACTATCCAATAGGTTGGACCCCAGGAACACGAGAGTTACATTTAACCCCTTGTGGGAAAAGGACAATATGTTATAAGAATTTTGTAGAACCATATATAAGAAATTGGTTACGAAGTGTGTAGAACTACGAGTTTGCTCTAGGGAAGTTATTGACTTTGTGTTAGAAGGACAGATAGAGAATTACCCAGCAACTAGATCAGGTCATGTTATTTGGGAAAAATAGTCCAGTGTTTAAAGGTAGAGATGAGGGATGGCATCCATTGGGACTTGGTGGTTGGATTATTTTATCGGGAGCGAAGCTAGTGGATGTTTTTCTATGTGTGACTGTCCTACCCATTACTCTCTATGTATGTGTTAAGTACAGCAAAACTTTGGTCCAGAAGTGCGCTGCAATCCCCCACCGACGCTATGTCTCTTTTCGGTGATGAAGATGTCGGCAGTCCCCCAGAAGCAGAGACTGAAGAAGAAATCAACTGGGCCAACATAATGGCCGGAAAGGAATGAAGTTATGCACAATTGGACAATTTTCTTGGTGCATCAGGACTATGAAATGGTTAACTGTTCTTTAAATAGACTGTCTCTTAAGAATACGAGGGGACTGTGAGGATCGGATATGAGGCTATAAGGAAGGTGGGGAGGTCACCCAGGGGTGTGAGTCAACGCCAAGGAAAAACTTACAAGTCAGCCATTTTGACTATAGCAGCCATTTTGCTGTTTTGCCATTCTGAATAAATGCAGTATGAAAGATGTGTGCAAGCAGTATGTTTGTGCAGTCGCTCCCAGTAGAAATTAGCCCCCACCAATTCTCAGAAATTCTTAGCCGCCACAATGCGCTAGTAGTTATAGAAGAGCAGTGTGAATAGTAATTAAGAAATTGGTAATGGGTTTGGTAGTAATAGTCAACCTGGTAAACAGGAAAGACACTATACCAGTCACACCGATATATATCTCTCTACAAATAAGAACTCCTGTGACCATATATTTCTTCCACCCACCCCATGTCCTGCACTCATATTTCTCTCTGACCCTCGCAAAACCTGCACCACTAGTTCAGAACGACAAAGTATATCAATAGTATCAAAAATAGTAAGGATTGTCATTTTTATGACAAAAGGAGGGAATTGATAATGTGTATTTTATAGGGGGTACTCCATATTGATTTATAAAGTTGCTTTGTAATAATCTAGCCATTCTGTTGTTTACCACCTTTGCCCCATATATGTTGGCCAAATGCCCAGAATGTGGTCAGATGGCAGTTTCTGAAGTAAAAGCAGGAAGTCTGGCCACATATGTAATTTCAATGTGTGCGCTATCTCAGCATTTCAATTTCTCAAGTCTCAAGTCAGAATATATGACTTCACTATTGTAACTTTTTAGATAAATAACGTAATGTCAAAATATGGGAAGTAAGTTTTGGCACGTATACACTCTCGCTCAGCTATAAAACCTGAGTGTGACTGTTAATAAACTAGGAGAAGTATTTGATAAAGCTGTGTCTGACTCGTTTACTTCATCCTCCGAGCGCTCGTTCTTTTCCTGTTCAGCACCTTAGAGGTTCTTGGCCTCTCGAGAGGGTCTTTCGAGTTGAAGGGGACGGCCCATACTAACATTGGAGTATAGGACAAGTTTACAGAACAGGTGACCTGGGGGTTCTCAGGAGAGCAGCGTCATGGATGGTTGCTGGAACTTTTCTTTACTGTACAGTATGCACTGTAATTACACTTTAACTGATGAAATGCATTAGTATTAGTGTTTTTAACAGTACCTTTTTCCTAGCAATTATTGTCCTCTACCGTATGACTAATAACGTCTTGAATGCATGTTTTTAATATTTGATTAAGATTTACATTCTTAAAATAAATTTTAATTTCGACTGCAATACCCGTATACTGAATGGTTTAAGTTGTGTCCCTGACAACTCTACGGTGCAAAAGATTGATCTTCTTTTGGAGACCATGTTGAATATGGATAGGTGTATGGAGAAGATGGAGAGGAACATTGCAGGGATCTATTCTTTGCTTGGAGTCCCTGCCCCAGTACCTGTATGTCCGACGCAGGAGCAGGATTTTGCCCCCCCCACGCTCCCTCCCTCCATCCGCAGAATACATATACCTGTGTGCCCTTGATGAGGATGAAATGACAACACCGGAAAGGCCACAAAAGTAGATGACAATTCCGGTAAGGGCACGTCAGGAGATGACAACCCCGGTAAGGCCACAACAGGAGATGGCAACCCTGGTTAGGCCACGACAGGAGGAAAGCATCCTCCCAGACCACCTACCCTCGCCTGCTGCCAGAAGCACACCCGCTCCCATTGTAATGCTGCCACACATCATCTTGTGCGACCTGCCCTATCAAGTCCGGGAGAAATACAAGATCGGAAGTGGTCTGAAGTGGTGGTGTAGCCCAGAAATATGCCCTGTCCATTTTTAAACACCACGTCAGTTTTGAGATGTACAGCGGGTGGACCCACAATGTAAAGTACAGTAGAGGCAACGCTTATTCTAACATTTGCCTTAAACTAGCCGGGTTACATTCAGGGTATGTGCTGGGTATGTTCTGGGCTAGTTTGAGGCACGTTTAAGGCATTTCTGCATTGACTAACGACCCATAGGATTAACACAGCAGGGATCCCTGGCAGTCCAATTCAGTTTGAATGGGACTGCCAGGGACCCCCGCTGTTAATCTGATAGGCCATTAATCAATGCAAAAATTCTGGGGCTAGTTTAAGGAAATGTATTCAGAATGTACCTGGGTGTACCTGGGTCTTTTGGGGAATTGCCACTGGTTTTTGTTAGAATAATCGCTGCCTCTACTGTATGAATGGAATAAAATCAAGAAGGCTCTGCTGAAAAATGTAAGGAAAACTATTTTGGAGGAAGTGCAGCGTTATTTTTTTGTTAACGATCATGTTATGAGAACCAAGAGAGACATCAATGTTTTTTTGAGGCATATAAGGGCTCATCCCAGGAAGGCCAGACCATTTGGGAATTACTTTGCTGTTTGATTGTACTGTGCTGTAGTTCAAAAGTCGGCAAGAGAGAAGATCCGGCGACACTGCACTTAACAAACATCCAAGCTACTTCTGGATGAATTCACAAATCTTTATTGGCACATAACACACAAAGCTACACCACAGACAGGAAAAAAGAAAAGTAAGAAACATAGGCAGAGGATAAGATAACAATAAACCTACAAATGAATAGAATAGTTAATATAATGCATGAATACAGCAAATAGATTGCAATAAAAATATAAAATAATACATATGATATTATAAGAAACAACGCAGATCCCATTCTACATTAAGTCCATTCGGTTGCAGTGTATTCAGTGTATATGTAGTTCAAAAGTAATAGAAAAATGTTTTTACTCCAAAAAAAGTTGACTTTTTAAAATTGTTTCATTGTTTCATGTTTTTAATGCTTGGTAAGCCTGTATAATCCTTTATTTCTATTTCTGTTTTGCATGTGCATGTCTGGAGGTGGGCGAAGATAAAGTACAGGAAATCCCTCCCCCTTCCTTACCTGTATGGTACTGTAAGTACAGGTACAGCAAGTATGATACAGGTAAGTATGGCACTCAAAATAACCATTTTAACCTTTTTATGTTAGCCCTTTCTCTCCACTTTCTACTGTACAGTATTAAATCATGTACAGGATGTTTCTAACCTACAGTAGTAAATGTTTTAACCCCCCCCCCCAAAATAAAGATTGTTTTAAATTGTTTCAACTTGTTATAGTTATACAGTAGTTATAATGTAGTATAGAGGTACAGTATATACTGTACAGTATACTGTAGTTATACAGTTATACTGTACAGTATATAGTTTGACAGTAGTTACAGAATAGTCCAATATACAGTTGTGATATACGCAATGCCTTTAGTGCACTTTACTGCACTCATTTTTCTTTTCAGAGCTGCTGCACTAAAAAAGGAATGGGAGCGCGGGGGTTGTAAGGTGCAGAGTAGAAGAGGGAGCAGTAATATGAAGGTTAAACAGAAGGAAAAGTGGTGGTGTACTGTACCTTGGGGAGAACAGTGAGAGAGGGTGCTTATGCCCAAAAGAGAAGTAACTTAGATCTGGGTTAATCAAATATTATTTTAGGTGCATTCAAAATATTGATTCTATATAAAAAATAGAGAGAATCTCTCATAATAAAGTGAACGTTATCAATTTCGGAAAAAAAAGAGATAATATTGCACGTTTAAGTAAAAAATATAGTATTTACTGTATCAAATTTGAATATTTTTAGAAACACTATTAACATTTGTTTTAGATCCACTTTTTTATCACCTAATCCAGCCTGGAGTTAAACAGACCTGCGCGCCTCTAACGGGCGATCGTTCTGCTTTTATTTTATTTTAATAACATACACAGTATTGAAGCAGGGGGTCTCCAGAGTGGAACCACATTCATTTCAGGTCCGGAGACTCCTTAGCCCAGAATTACAGGCCCCGGTATGGGGTGCTGGTATTCCAGCAAAGTTTAAATGTTCCGGTCATATGAAGCGGGAGATTTAAACAATGCAGGAAAATACTGGCACCCCATACCAAGGCCTTTAACTCGGGAAGGAGAGGATCCCCGAGTCTGAAATTAATGTGATTCAGCTCCAGAGATCCCCTGCTTCAATACCGGGTTAGCCGCTAAATCAATGAAGGGGTTCAACCCGAATACCTGGTTTATTGAGGATAGAGGGGGTGGGTGAAGAGAGAAGTTGCTCCAGGGTGGGTGATTAGGCATTCCGGGAAGTTTGAGGGAGAAGTTAATCTCTTCATTGCCTTAGTGGTTACTACCGCTAAGGTAATGAAGGGGTTAACCTCTCAAACTAGCCACCCGAGAGGCCTAACCACCCACCATGGGGCAACTACCCCCTTCCCCCGCCCTTTCCAATCCCAATAAATATTAAAATACAACAACTCTACTAAACACTCAAGAAATCCCCAATCTCCTCATCCCCCCACATCTACAGTACAATAATGGGCAAAATTCCTATTATCCAGATTTGGATAATAGCATATTTGCCCATTAAAATAAAACAGTACCCAACGAGCATATAGTAAATTAAAGTTGTACTTACCCCTGCCAGGATAAAGGCTACACTCATCCTCATCTTCGACCTCCATGTCTTCCATTGGCAGCAACATTAAAATGAAAAAACAAACAAAATACTGGCCACTAACCCGTTAATTACCCTAGCAACCCACTCGGGAGGCCTAACCATCCTCCCAGGGGCAACTAACCCCAATCCTCACCCCTCTACCCCCATCACCACACAAACAAATTGGCAAAAGGCTTAGTAGAAAAAAATGGCTAATAGCACGCTTGTCCATTAGTTTGCAAAACAAAAAAAAATACACAATAAAATAACATTGAAATAACAGTACAATACATTACACAGTAACAAATAAACCCATTTATTGGGACTGTGGTAAACCATGCCCACAATATGGGCGTGGATTGCCACACTGGCAATAAATGTGCAACCTAAAAATAACAACCATCAAATAAAATACATGACATTTTAATAAAAATAAATATTTGCCAAAAAATGCATTGATTGTCAATGTGTTTATCTATACCCTGAAAGGGGCATAGATAAGCACATTGCAAGTCAATGGGCAACCTAAAAAATCCACACAATTAAATTAAATCCAATCAATGTGTTTCTTATCTTTGCCGGGATGAAAAAATCATCCTTCTCATCAAACTGCAGCACCAACTCTTGCCCCACGACACAATGATCCTCAACAACATGATGCAAAGAAATCCATGATCCTCAGTTGCTTGAAGAGGAGTTGCCGGTGAGTATTTTAGTTCTTTCTTTTCTTCTTATCTTCATCGATTTCTTCTTTCTTCTCTTATTGTAATCCAACAGGTCCAGGATATATTAACCCAATGGTTTGTTGGGTTCAAATAAGATGTAACATACCTTATATAAGGCCTGTGACATCACATTTGACTGACAAACTATATATCCACCAATCCAATTGGTGGAAGTACAGTACCATGTAATGGCTTAAAGGTTTTTTTTAATGATGTAACGTGATCTTAAAGGGAGGGAAGCCAATCAATCAGGTAGCATATGCTTCCCTCCCTTTCAGATGACGTTGGCCAGCAAAACATTATACAAGCCATTCAATGTTTGCGTGAATGTAGCTGCATTACATCTTGAGATACATATCACGCCATTAATCTCCCACTATCCTGTGCTAACTGATGTGATAAAGGCTGAAATGATAGTAATATTTAATGTAAAAATACTATACTTATTATCTGGGCTACAGATATAAACCGTTTTCTTGGATGAGGTTACAAAAAACTTTTTAAAACTATTTAATCATACCGTATGAGGTTGTACAGGTACAGTACAAACCAAACAAATATGTCTTCACTTTCTACAGAAGCTAAGATGGAACAAAAAAAGACAAAAACAATATCTGTATATTTAAAGCAACCATGGGCAAAGTTATGCAATGCATCACAACACTGTTTTCTTTGTCTTAATAGGCTCTAGCGGCACAAAAGTAGAAAGACAAATATTATTAATATTTTGATAAGAGAATAGATCTAGAGATTAATGTAAATATATCATTTGGATTAACAAGTATTTATAAACATTTTTAATTTTGTAAACTGTACATATCTTGCACAACAGCATTGTGAGTGGAGTTAAATTTTTGGTAACTATTTCATTAGAGTTATATATATTAAGACGTATAGCATACAGTATATACTGTCCATATAATTTATTTTAAAACTGCAACAGTACAATGTCTCTTATCATGTTAGTAGACATTGCACTAGCCACTTTTACTACTGGTAGAAATTATGACACCGACTGTAAAGGATTGTGCAGCAACAACTTCAGGCTTGGTTAAGAATCCACAGGCTTGCAGGTTTTAATTTAGTGCAAGTACTTACCAGTTTCTTTAAGATAGTTTGCAGCAGCTTTGGTAATATCCATACTGCCTACACCTCATGGCTCTCCGGTGCTGTTGGGATTTTAGGAAATGTAATCGTCCAGGAAATGTGTTTATATAGAATCAATGGGCCTCTGGAGGAAAACTAATTTCCTTCTGCAACAGAGCAATAAACAGCAGGATCATGGCAACTTAATAATAGCATTGAAAACATGCATACAATGCGACAAAATAACCTACTATATTTTATATTTAAATATGAAAGTTTGTATATTTTGTTCTTCATTTCACCTATACAAGTCTAAAAATCCATGGATTTGTTTACCACAATTTTTACTGCAGTTCCTTCAACAAATGAAGTGTAGTAGACATCATTCTTTTAAATAGTACATTCGGGATTGCTACTGTATATTGCTACAAAGTGAAGTGATATTATTAAATGAGAGCATGTTTAACATACTGTACTGTATTTTTACAATTTCCTGACGTTTGCATTATTTGCATTATTACATTTTGTTTCATATTGTATATTGAATATTATTTACATTATACACATGTGATCCACAGGACCATATTAGTATTACTTTGGCCATTACTAATGTTTTGCTGCACTTACTGTAGTGCCGACGAGTATTCTAAAACAAATCTGGGGCAATCAGCAACAAGACCCAGGTACATGCTGAGTACATGCTGGGTACATGCTGCAACATTTCTGTGACATTTCTGCAGACAGACTAATGGCCCACCGGATTAACAGCGGGGGTCCCTGGCAGTCCCATTCAAACTGAATGACACTGCCAGGGACCCCTGCTGTGTTAATCCGATGGGCCATTAATCTCTGCAGACATGTCACAGAAATGTTGCAGCATGTACCCCACATGTACCTGGATCTTGTTGGTGATAGCCCCAGATTTTCCAAGGCAAGTTTAAGGCAAGTTTTAGAATACTCGTCAGTGCACCTGTAATTTATCTTTTAGATAATTAGATTTGTTGTAATCAGGATTGCTCAAAGAGCACTCCAGTTGGTTTCTGTTAGACGTTTACTGTGATAAAATAAAAAAGTATAGGTATACACAAATATGAATTAAATAAAGGTATGTGAATAGATTCAATGATGTGACCCCATAGTCTTGCATAAAGGTTTCGGGGCATGCACATCCAACTTCCAATTCCAATGTTAGCCTCCCAAATGAAACAAAGAGCGAGTATGATGGTATAGTTTACAACACAAACATAAAGTCCACTCCTAAATCAGTTGAAGATCCTTTCAGCTAACTTACTAGGACATTAATTACAAATTCAAATGATTGTAGGTTGCACAAGATTGCCCTGCTGCTCATATGCACTCAGTTAATCATATAGTTCATGAAGAAGACTATTACAGTGACATAGATTTGATCCTTACAGCCACAAAAGAAACAATTTAGTCCTTCTTGCATAATCATTCTCACATGACCTTGGGCCCTGTAAGCAATCTCCCATCCCATGTTACCTCGACAACCATAACCCCCAAAGAACACCAGATAGCCAAAATTGGAGGTAACATTGGGCTTTATTGATAAACAAATTGTTTAAACCAAATGGAGACAGACACTTTCCCCTCCCCACCCTACCTGTATTACCTTAAGCAGATATCCAACCTCGTGTCATTCCATCATGGCTAGCCTTCACTGTCAGGTGCCACCCATTACCCAAAGACTACCAAGGTTAAACTACCTGAAATCTACCAATAGAGATGGGCGGAACAGTCCAAATTCGTTACCGGAATTTCGTTGGGTTTCCTGCAAAATTCTTTCCTGCGGTGTAAAAACCGAAGACGTATTGTTCCAACTTTAATACGTGTCATCATTAAAAATCCCCCTATGTGGCTCAATTGAGCGACTTTATTATTATCCCCCATACAGCATTAACATTGATTTATTACACAGATTGTTTATATTTCTAATTTGTCATTGAACTGTTAGAAAAAAATGCGGTGGCCTAAGCCATTGTTAAAAATTCAATGGATGTAATGTGATCACTTAGCCATGCTTACTTACAGTATCTGCACAGTGATTTGAGAGAGAGAGAGGGTGAGACAGGGAGCTGACTTAAATGAGAAGGTGAGAGAAACAGAGACAGGCAAAAAGACTTACACACACTCACACAGACACAAGCACAACACAGAATACAGACTCACAGACACACAAAGAATTTTAGTTAAATATATTTTTCAATTTATATTATTTTCTCTGTTTTTCATTTTTTTTATTTTTTTTATTTTTTTTATAATGAGCTGTGGCAGTGGCAGCTAGATCAGGAGTGAATGTGAAGACTTCCACCACACAGGACCACCTTTTTTTGAACAGTTGTGCAAGGAGAAGATGGATACAGGAATGTTCTTTGACCTTGTAGGTTAGGCTGGTGTCAGGGTTGCCAGAGCAGAGTCCATGTCTAATCTAGTGTCAATGACTGAACAGGCTATAACACTGTGGCCCTGGATCTAGTTTCATCTGTACACCGGAGTCTGCTGTGTCCAACTCCTGTACAGTTTATTTTGCTTCTCCAGATTGTGTACTTCAAGCTTCAGCAGGTGGGAATGATGGGGATCAGGAGGTGGAACAACAGGAAGGAGGAGTAGGTAGGGTAGAATGGAGTCCTTCATGAAGTCAGTATGTTTTGACTACTTTAAGCCCTTCTGGTTAAGTGAGTGTGCCAGTTGAACTTGGAGAATTTCAGGGTGACATTGGTGGTGGTAATGATGGTTCTTTCAAAGAGCTTAGCAAGAAGTCACATCCTAGAGAGGCTAAGTAAGAAGAACACTGACGTGCCTCTCATTGATAACAGTGTATACGTTCCCTGGCTTAACCTCATTCCACACTCCTCCCCTAACTCACAGGCATCAAAGGGGCACATGGTGTGGACACACTTCATCTTTACCACCATTGCTCATTGAGCTCCTCTGAGGTGGCTCAGTGCACCATTTATCATGCAGTGGTGTGTACATGTAAGACTGGAGGATGCCTGAGGACAAGTGGTCTTCCGTAACATTTGCAAAACAAGCACCTTGATGTTTGGGAGACTGCGTCAACAACCCTCTGTGACATATCTCTCCAGACATGATGATCTAGCTCCGGTTCATCTTTGAAGAGCCATCGCAACCACCCCCTGCTGAAGTAAGTGTTGGTCACCCACTGATTCCTCTTTATCATGGCACACCAAGCCAAGCCGGGATACATGGTCCATCCTACCTTTGAGAAGTGACTCGGTTGCTTCTCCCTTATCTTCCTACTTGTTGAACCTCCTCCTTCTCCCACACATCCTCCATCATCCAAAAGACAACAGAGCCAGGGATTGAAAGAGAGATAACTAGGTTTCAGAATTGGACAGGATCCACTGCCACAGATAACGCATTGCATCACTTTTCTTGGCTTTGTGTGAGGGTTTAATGTGTGTTCTGTGGGTAATTTTTAAGTAGGATTGTGACAGGAAATATACCCAATCTGATTGTTATGCTTTGGTGATCTATGTTTAAAGGCTCAGCACAGCACTGAGCAGGTTAACTATCAGTCTGAGAACAAGATGCCTTGAATAACCTACTCACCTGGCTCGTTAGAGTGTTTTAAAAGTCTCTAGATCCCAGTGGCCTGGCTTCCTATCTGACCCAGAGAGACCCATGCAGAAACTCTTGTAACACTTGCTCTTATGTATCCTGAACTTGAACTACTCTTGCTGAGAAAAGAAAAAGCCCTTATCATGGACATATGTTTATGTAACAGTTAACATGCTGAAGATATGCTCTATTTTGTTCCACCTTTTTCTAGGCTAAATAAAAAGCCTATATTCAACAAAACCCATGTGTCATTGCATTGTCCCTACAACAAGGGGAGAGTTTTTCAGACACTAACATTGTCCATCAGCGAGCATATGAGGCTAACAATTCTGCTTTTTCGAGTGGAGTAAGTTAGGCTGTAAGCAAATTGATGCTTTAGTCCACCTTTAGAAGTGAATAGCTTTGGAGATCATTTGTCCTATCCATTCTCATTCTGGACAAAATCGTCTCAGTCCCATTTTAGCATTTCAATATAAATTTCTCAGGCCTACTTTGTCTTTCTGCCACTCCTTGACCTCGTTCTTTTCTGTGAATAATTTACTGTCAAGTTGGGATGTGGATTGTGTACTAGCTTTTGACATTAGTTGCAATAGACCTTTTTTACGTTTTGAGTTATGTTGTACTGTAGCTCTGTGCTGAGAGTGTGAACCTGTCTTCCAACTCTCTATTATGATTGCTAACCTCTTTCTGAGAGATTTACAGCTCTGTGCTGAGACTGCGTACCTCCTTCTGAGAGACTAAAGCTCTGTGCTGAAAGTATGAACCTCTTACTGAGACACATCATACCTCTGCTTGGGAAGGTGTTGATCAAAGATGCTTGGTATCTTGGCCGCTGCAGCATTTGAATACTCCAGATTAGTCATCCAACTAGTCCTGCAAGTGATGCATTGTCTTCTCCAAAGACTTGAGCGATTTGGGCAATTGTTAATGCGAGGTGATGCTCCTCCTGTTCCTTTAGTTGACCCTCCTACTCTACATGGTGATGGAGATTCTTCATCCTCTTGATACTCAATTTAGAATTTAAAAATACATTATTCAAGCCTAATTTGTCTTTCCATCACTCCTCGCCCTTTTCTCTTGGGGTCTGTCATTACAGTACAGTTAATTATTGTGACTGTCAATATACTGATGTAATGTAGATTATGTTCAGTGGCGGCCGCCTTCATTCTCCTGCGGCCGCCACCGCAATGTGGGGGCAATGTGCGGGCAGACGGCTGCTGGTTTTGTTTTATTCCTGGCACGTGCCGCGCGTCACTGTGGCGCCAGTCACACGTGCCAGGGTTCCCCGGCATCCCCAAAGGCTGAAGGGGTAAGCAAGGGTAAGGGGAAGCTGCGCAAATCTGCGAGAAGCAGAGGAGCAGCTAGGGGGAGCAGCCAGGGGGTTGCAAGGGGAGGAGAACCGCTATGAAGATGCGCACGTAGGGAGGGGAAGATGCGGCTGGCGCACGGCCAAGTTTGGCGCCAGCCGGAAAAAGCCCAGGACAATTACGGGCAAATGTTAGAGTCAAGCTGGCCCGCAGCAGTACTAGCTTCTGACACTGCACTAGACTTTTTTTAAGTTCAGTTTTGTGTTGTGGTGCACCCTCATCATGTTCATGATGATGGTGTTGGATGTTACGCAATTCCTTACTATCGGAGTGGTTTTATCTTCTTGGAAAAGGGTTTTCCCACCTTTTTTTTGTTAAGGAACCACATAATTATATTGTGAAATTCTGAGGGACTCCAAGCCTCTCTAATAACGTGTCTGAGATGAAGTCATAAATTCTTCTCTATTTGGAACTATTTAAAAATGTACTTTGCTGAGAACACTTAAGGGATGCCTAGGGAACCAAAGGTTTCCTACTAGGAAGTGGAAACCCTATGGAAAAACACTATCCTAGGATATCTACTTTTTCAAATATCCAAATCCACTGTCACGCCTGTATGCCCGCAGACCTGGCTAGACCCCAGTACTGAGATGGGAACGGTATGATACCACACACCCACAGCAGTGTGAGAAAGCCCGGAGTGTGGTATGGCATTGCTGGGCCTGTTGGAAGAGTTGTTAGTTATACTTGCAATGTTTGGGGATGTAGTTGTGTCCGTGTGCCAATGTCCAGGAGTCCAGAGGTTAGAATCGTCAGAGTATAAGCCAGGTTCTAGGAAGCCAGAGGTAAGCGAAGTGGTATGCGTAGCAGGGTTCAAAGGGATACCAGAGAGCAGAGTAGTCCAGGACAAGCAGGGGTCAAAGCCAGGAAAATCCAAGGTAACACAGGAGCAGGAAACAACAGGAACACAGAGGGAGCACAGCATAGGTCAGGTACACACAGGGAAACAGGAACTATGCAGAGCGAGGAAGCAGTGGACAGACAAGGGTTATAAAGGAGGGCATACCAATAGGAGAGAGGGGAGGAGTAGAGAGAGAAGTGGGAGATGACAGGGATAGGAAAGGGAGAGAAGAGGAGGAGACAGAAGGGACAGTCATGGGAATGGCCTCGAGGGCTTGGGAGGCGGAGACATGGGGAATAGGATAAGAAGAGCATGTGCGTGCGCCCTCTGTAAGCTGGGGATGTGCGTGCATGGGTTGCAAAACAGAGAGGGACCGCACGGAGCAAGGGAAGGACACAGGAGGAGCACGAAGCCAAAGAAGGAAGGAGTAGAAAGGGCAACAGGAGATGGGAGAGAGGGACAAGGAGGGGAAGGAATCTCCTGAGTCATCACATCCACGTTATTTGTTTTTACTATTTTCTACATGGCCTTGTTCCTTTAACATATTTTGAACACTACTGCTTTGGTTCTGTCACGGATGCTCACTGTAACCTGGACTGAATCGCGGGGCCGAGGTGGGGAATATATATATAACCATGGGGGTGGGTCCGGATTGCACGGTCGTGAACGTAGCCGGGTCAAGATAGAAGAGTGGAGAGGCTAGCGGGTACCTGCCTATGGTCCAGTATTGGAGAGCGTAGAATGATTGAGATCCGCAAGCCGTAGTTGAGGATTGGAGGGGGTAGAGTAGTAGATGTCCATAAACCGAGTTCGTGCAGTAGAGAGTGTAGAAGTCTGTTAGCCAAGCCAAGGTTAAGGGGAACAAGGAGAGACAGGTCAGGTACAAGCAGGGTCACAACAGGTATTCGGAATCAACGTGGACATGTACTCAGGCTGCATGTGAGCACAGTGCATAGAAAGGTCTATGCTCAGCAATCGTAGAGGGCAGAATGAGACTGTTTACAGGTGAGCACCAATCAGGGAGAGAAGGGAGGAGTGGCTCAGACATAGGTTGACCGGTGATAGGCTGAGGCAGGTGTAGCCTAACTTAGATCAATCCAGGCATTATTGTAGGCGTCTGTCCCGTGAGGACGAGAACCAGAGGAGGAGCAGAGGATGCGGCCGCGCAGGCTGCCCTGAAGGTCAGTAGCTGCCGGTAAGCGGGGAAGCGCGGACGGCGGATGAGCGATCCTGACAGGTTCATTTGCAGTTTTATTATTACTGAGCCTTCTTTTTTTATTTATAATATTATAAGTATAATAACACTTATTTCTAAGAATTGGAATATTCTTTTTAATGACCCCATTTTAGGGACAAAGCTTGTTAAGAAACCTCGTTTTATATACAGGAAAGCTGAGGATTTGAAAAATCTATTGGCTCCAAGGATATTGGACATGAGTTAAGTCGAAATGCTGATAAAGGGTGGCTCACCTCCAAACTTGTAGGTAACCATACTTGTGGTACAATTTGCAGATTCCTCCATTCCGATAGAAAACACATTATTTCTAAAACAACTAAGGAAATCTTCACTATTGAAGACTTCATTTTATGTACTTCTTCATATATAGTATATCTCCTCGAATGTTCTTGCGGCTTTCAATATGTCAGTAGAACTAAACGCGTATTGAAGATACGCATACAAGAACATATTCGCAATATCAGAAGTGGTTTCACTAAGCATAGTGTTTCTCGTCATTTTTTACAATACCATAATAAAGATCCCTCTTTCCTCACTTTTAAAGGTATTCAACATATCCCCTGTAGTAGACGTGGAGGAGATAGGGTCAAAACTCTCTCTTCCCAAGAATCCTTCTGGATACATAGGTTAGATACAATGTCGCTCAAGGGGCTGAATGAAGATATTGATGTGTGGGCTCTTTATTAAGTTGTATTTCAGATTTGTATTACGATTTTTTATTAGCTTCTAAATCGGTTTTATTGAATTTTTATTAGATTTTTTATTGTTTATGTATATGTAACATGCATTTGATTTCACTTTCCTCCTATCGCTTTTTTGTATCATGTTATGTAATTGATGATTATGTTTCACCTGTTGTGATTGCCATTGATGCTCACCCGATTGGATGTTCACGTCCCCTGTGCCAGCCAATGTGTGAGCCTTGTGGGGTATTTAACATCCTTTGAACCATTGAGTGACTATCACTGAGGAAGTAGCATTCCCGCTACGAAACACATAGGACTGTCACTCTTTTAATATTCTTCCTAGCTTATGGTCCCCCTGTAGCACTCAGTGTGTCTGTGTATCAAGTCTGATGCTCTGTACACGCGACGCACCGTGGAGGAGCGTGCGCGACTAACAGTGACGTCACTGACCGGTTCACTGCATACATAGTATCTACTTGGGCTTCCTATTATTCTGTGAAATACAGACAACCAGTAAATATGGACATTTCAAACTAGTTACCATCTTTGGGATACCATCACAAGGATTTTGAATCCTCTGTTTTCCGGAATTTACCTGACCGAAACGACACAATCCTGATAGAAGGGACGCCAGCTCCGAGACGGATCCTTAGTGCCACTATTGAGAGTGGCCACTGACGAGCCGCGACGACCCCCTAGTACCATCAACACTAGATTATTTCCTTTTGTGTACTCATCTGCTGATTGGTAAGCTCTGTGTTTATAACAGTCAATGTTTTAACCCTACCTATCTGATGTACACAGATTACTTATGTTTTTATTGATAAAATATATTTTTATGTTCTTCACTATGTGCGTTTTTGCGCTGTTTTCTTTTGTTTTTGTTATTATTACTGAGCCTTCTTTTTTTATTTATAATATAATTTTTTTTTTACAAATAACAAAATTATAAATGATAATAAAATATCTAAAAATATAAAATGATAAAATGAAAAAATAAATAAAATATGTCTTACCTTGTTAAACATGGTTAGTATTACTATTCAAGGGAAGGCTGCATTAATGGCTTTTGTTTCCAAACAATCACATCAATCATAGACACAGTAAATCTTACGCCTCATTTATTGGCTACATGCCAGGACCGCACGGTCCGTGCCCGCACCTTCCTACCTGCCGGTGCCAGCGTCCCGTCATGGCCCGCACCTTCCTACCTGCCGGTGCCAGCGTCCCGTCATGGCGGCCAGTGCAGCCGCATTCCCCCTCCTCCGTTGGCCCGTGCTCCATCGGCGCGCTGCCTCCACCTTCCGGGAGTGCGTGGCGGGTCCCATACTCGTGCACACCTCGGCGCGCCACGCTCTAGCCCCGGGCACGAGCGCGATAAGCGCATGCACCATTTAAAGGAACTAGCACCTGCAATACTGCATGGACTAATCTCAGATGGGCTACACCTGAGCTTCACCCTGCCTCAGCCTTTCACAGGTCAACCTATGTCTGAGCCCTACTCCCTTCTCTCCCTGATTGGTACTCCTCATTCACCCTTTGGTCATTGCTGAGCATAGACCTTTCTATGCACCATGCTCACTTGCAGCCTGAGTACCTGTTCACGTTGTTTCCTGATACCTGTTGTGACTCTGCTTGTACCTGACCTGTCTCTTCCTTTTCCCCTGAACCTTGGCTTGGCTAATGGACTTCTACGCTCTCTACTCCACGAACTCGGCTTATGGATATCTACTACTCAACACTCTCCAATCCTCGACTACTGCTTACAGATCTCGACTATTCTACGCTCTCCAATCCCGGACCATAGGCAAGTACCCGCTGCCCTCTCCACTCTCCTATCCTGATCCAGCTACGTTCACGACCCTGCAATCCGGACCCACCCCTGTGGCTTAGGGCGGTGGTTATATATATTCCACACCTCGGCCCCGCGGTTCAGTCCAGGTTGCAGTGAGCATCTGTGACACTACATTAGATTAAAAATGGTTTTGAATTTGAAGGCGGCATTATTAGCCTTTGTTTCTAATTCATATCCAATATGCCAAATTATATCTAATTTCCTTTAACAATAATCATTGACATACATAAAATTAACGAATCGTTGTTGAACCGATCTCCTCCCAACAGGGATGAAGAAATAGCCTCAGTGATGGGCAAGGGTAACCAGGCTTCATAATAAATATTAAGCCACCTGGTTGCCCTTGGGTCCCGTGGGTCCCTTGCAGATACCAGGCACAATAAGCCAGGGGCCAGGTATCATTACATGCAAAGTTAAAGTGACCCCTGCTTTTCCACTTTTCATGTTCCTTTTACCCCAGACTCATGAGCTGGGCTGTCCAGCGTCCCTGGACTGTCCAGCATCCCCCAAACTACTGCTTTTCACGACTCGTTTTCCCAGTCCTATGTCCCCTACAGTCGCATCTCCCCAATATCCCCCATGTATTTAAGTATGGTTTATTATGTTTGATACATTTCTTATAAGGCTCTATGCAGGTTTCACAGGCCTCCAGTTAGGGTGCCAGCAAGTCCGTAGTTCAAAGGGGAGAGGATCTCCAGAGGTGTGAAAACGTTTGGTGGGTGAGGGAAGGGTGATTGGCCAGGTCCGGACTATAAAGGGCACCCAGTGGGGACACCTTTTGTTGTTTCCAGACTTGATGGAGCTGGCCCCGCAGGTGGCAATGAATTAGCCAGGGAGAATGCTCTCCCTTTGGCTAAAATCATATTTCCCACTCACCCGGCTTTTTGAGACTTCTGGGTATGCCTACTCCTCTGACATCAGCCATGGACTAGCCCCTCTTTCAATTGCCTGATGGGGAGGAATTCCCATGCTCCGATTGGCTGCTCCTTCCCCCTCTGTTCTGGGGATAGCCCAGCAGAGTGTATGTAAGGGCTGACCAAGAGAGGGAGCAAGTCCATCCAAGCCAACCAATGATCTGAGTCGATGAATCAAAGGCGGGCTTTTCAAAGTTTCTCTGTTCAAAAAACAGAACAACCAAGTTAGTTTTGAAGCCTGAAGAGTTTGCCTCGCAGAGACTAAGTCTCGACTTTTGAGACAAAGTTCTCAGAATCGAACAGAGTGTTCGACTAGGAATTGAAGCCGAAAAAGGACCAGAAGAACCGGGGATATATCCCGGTTAGGGTAAACTATCCAAGTGGGTGCCCTGCACCTAGGAAAGCCTAGCTTTTCCCCCCAGTCCTCCAGTAAGTGTATTTGTAACTGTTTCTTGTGTATCTCTTATTGTTGTACATGGGTTTTCCAAAATAAAAGCAATTTGTTTTGACTATCACGTTTTGCCTAATGAATGATCCCGGTAATATATAAATGGTATAAAATGTACCTGGTTTCCCGTGACAGCCTCAATGCCTACCAAAGAGAGGGGACATGGATCTTTATTATGTGATTGGGAGTAGCGCCTTGATTGACTGTGTATTTAGTACCCATGCAGTATATTGAGGCAATGTTCCAAAAATTGCATACTTAAAGTATGTGTTGTCTACCCAATGAACTGGAGACCACATGAACATGATTACATACAGTATACAGTATATTACTTGGGTCAATACACAGTCTATTTGCCCCATAACTAAATGTTCTACTTCCATTGAAAAAGAGGTAATCTAGTTTGTGATCTAAAGGTGAAACAATGACTCCTCCCAAATGAAAAATGTCCAACTAAAGGTGGCCTACCGACTAAAATTCCAATATAACTCGGTTTAAATTTACTAGGAGCCTTCATAGTTTTAATATGCCTTGTCATTCTATGTACAATTGGTACTTGTTAAGGTAATTTTGTTAGAATGATAGGATCACTTAACATGAGGCCCCAGTGTTTATTGAGTATATAGTTATATCTTTAATTCAAAATGCTGTTTGGTTGAATTGAGTAATGAATTTAGGAACATCCTGAGCTGATGTCAATATGTCTCTTCCCTGGTCTACTACTCTAGCCAAACTGGTTTTCTTTTTGGATTGTTCCATGAGTGTCTTCAGCTCAGTTTGCCTAGCTTGATCAAATGCTCTCTGAATTAGTTTGATATTAAATTGCTTATTTAGGAACCACTCAACCAAAATCTGACCCTGAGATAAGAAAACAGAATCCAAGGAACAATTCCTCCTGATTATGAAGAATTGGTTCTTGGGTATTGTAACAATGCTCGTCTCTGAATAGGAAGCAGACCCGCAGGGCTTAGGTAGGGGTATAAGATCACCGACCAGAGCCAGGAGACAGAATCCTGTTAGAGTAATCATGACCCAGGCAGAGGTCAAGGCAGGCGACAAATTTGCAAGTCCATGTACAGGCTGGGGTCAAGGCAGGCGGCACAGGAGCAGTAGTCGGGTAACAGGCTGAGGTCGACAACAGGGAATCCAAAAGAACAGAGGGCCCAGAAACAGGGCAGGCTCAGAAATCAGAACACAAAGGGGCCAGGCACACATGGAAATGCATACAATGCTCAGGCCTGGGCTTAGAGTCACTGACAACAGTCACTGAAACAGATGCAGACAATTCAGGAAGTTCAGGAAGAGACTTACCAGGATCAAAGATTGCCACAACAGCCATGTAAGGGCAAGACCTAGCAAACCCTGGACTGGAACCCTTACAGGTATATTCTCCAACCACTTTTTGTAGTGATTTCTAGAACAATTAAGATAGCTGTTGGTGATAGGCAGTTTAAAATAAGTTTTAGTTAGGATCTTGTTACTTTCATCAATGGTGAAGTCTAAATGAAAAAAATGGCTTTCCTTGCATTTATATTGAATGTAAATTTCAATCCCATATTGTTATCATCTAAGGGAGAGAGGATTGTTGTTAACTCGTCAACTCGTCAACTCCACCATCCCAGATCATGACTAAGTCATCGATTAAATGACCATAGAACCCCAGACCCACCCTCAGCGAAGCATTATCCCAAACATGGTGGTCCTCCCAAAACACCATGTAGAGGTTAGCATAGATGGGGGCAAATCTGGTGCCCATTGCTGTTCTACAAATATGTAAATAATAAGTGTTGTCAAATAAAAAATAATTGTGTACCAGGATGAATTTGATGCTGCATATGATGAATCCTCTCTGCACTCCACAGAGAGACTGATCCAATTTTAGAAAATACTCAATCACATCTATAATTTTTTGATGATCAATGCATGTGTATAAAGATACACATCACACTAAATTCATCACCAATTTAAACCAAACAGCATTTTGTATTAAAGATATACTCAATAAACGCTGGGGCATCATGTTAAGTGATCCTATAATTGGACCAAAATTACCTTTACAAGTACATATTGTATATATACAGGTACGCCCATAAGTATTCTAAAACTTGCCATAAACTTGCCTTGGAAAATCTGGGGCTATCACCAACAAGATCCAGGTACATGCTGGGTACATGCTGCAAACATTTCAGTGACATTTCTGCAGAGACTAATGGCCCATCGGATTAACACAGCAGGGGTCCCTGGCAGTCCCATTCAGTTTGAGTAGGCCTGCCAGGGACCCCCGCTGTTAATCCGATGGGCCATTAGTCTGTCTGCAGAAATGTTGCAGCATGTACCCAGCATGTACCCAGCATGTAACCAGCATGTACCCAGCATGTACCTGGGTCTTGTTGGTGATTGCCCTAGATTTGATTTAGAATACTCGTTGGCACTACAGTAGAAAGGCAAGAAATATAAAAACTATGAAGGCTCCTAGTAAATTGAAATCGAGTAATATTGGAAGTTTAGTTGGTAGGCCACATTTAGTTGGTCATTTTTCATGTGGGAGGAGCCATTGTCTGACCTGTAAGCACCATAAGATCACAGACAAGATTATCTCTTTTTCAAATGTAGTAGAACATTTAGTTATGGGACATATAGGGGGCTATGCATTAAGCTGTGATAACTGCTTTAAAGAGCACAAAGTGGCTTTTAAGGCCGATACAGGCTGCTGTGTGATTCACTAAGCAGTGATAACAGCGCTTTATCGGGCTTAAAAAGCATTTTTCAGCCCTGCGAGCAAAACACGTCCGATCAGACAAAATAAAGGCAAACCCCCCGTCAGTGGGATTCAGTAAGCAGCGATAACAGAATCGTGCTTTAAAAGCACGCCAAGAAAACACACCAGCTAAAGGCAGGAGCAAAAAAAAGTTGGACTTAGACAAAAAAGCATTGTATACCTTTTTTCAGGCACACTATTCATAGAACAGGCCGGTGATGGTCCCCGTGATCCCTGCGGGAGTCCGGGGCCCTCGTGTGATCCCCGCGGGAGTCCATAGGTCCTCACTGACCTGTGGTACCAATGGTGTGCCCCCCAAAAAATAAACTATACTTTTAAACAAATATACACCTCCCCCAGCCCCCCCCCCCCCCCCCACTAACACATATACTACAGTAATGAGCAAAATTACTATTATCCAGATATGGATAATAGTGCATTTGCCCATTTAAAATACAATTTTAAGCAGCATAAATAAGTAAATAAATATTGCACTCGCCCGTGCCAGGCTGCCATGATAAAGGACGTCCTCATGCCGTCCATGTCCTCCATTGCTACAAACAATACAGAATAATAAAAAAAGACAATCTAATGTCCCCTAACCCCTTAATCACCTTAGCGGTTTTGTAACCGCTATAGTAATTAAGTGGTTAACCCACCCTGCCCCACTACCCCTCCCCCACTACCCACCCGGTAGGCCTAACCATCCATCCTTGGGATAATCCCCCTTCACCCACCCCCGCTACCCACAATAAACACTAACACACAAAGAGTCCCACTACCCACCTCCTAGGCAACCAATAAACCATTACAATAATTAGTAAACAATACACAAGCCACCCACCCACCCTGTGCCCCCACATAAAAACAAATATATATTTATTTTACACACAGGATTAATACCCCAGGCCGGCGGGGGTCCCCGGGTGGTCCGGATGGGTGTCCGCAGGCCCCACAAAGCACCCTGGGGGGTACCCACGGGTGTTTGGGGGCTTCTGGGTGGTGAAGAGAGAGGGGTGGATCCGAAGCAACAACACACAGCCCAATGACATCAGGTTTCAAGTTTCAACATCAAAGCTTTATTGGCAACACACAGATGGAACAGCAGGCTGCAACACAGCCTCCTCCTCTATGCGTTTCACGCTCTACTGGCGCTTCATCTAGGAGTAAGCAGGGTGTATGCAAGTCCTACATTTAAAGCAAAAGCCCCGGGAACAGGGACTTAATTAAAATTGTAACAGCTGTGGACCTTAAATGAGAAGCATATCTGTCTTTACGGTTGCATAATAGTATAAAGCAATCATATGAATATAAACATAACAGATAGTGTTCTAAGTACCTTAGTGTAAATTAAAGAACAATCTCAAACAATCTCTTTATGGTACTCATTAGCTGAAAACCTTAATAAAATAAAAACATAGAAAGTTGATAAATGTTGCAAAAATGATAGGTGTTTTGAGACATGATCATTCAATGTTGTACTTTATAATTGTATTCTACTAGTAGAATATGATCTTAAATGTATCAAAAGACCCAAGAAAAAAAAGGGGGGGGGAGAGGAAAAAAAGGGGAAAGGGGAAGGGGAAGGGGGAAGGGGAAGGAAAAAGGGAAGGCAAAGGGGGGGAGGGAAAGGGGAAGGGGGAGGGGGAGGAGGGGGAGGGGGAGGGGGGAGAGAGTGGGAAAAGAGAAGGGATAGGGAGTGAAAGAAAAAAGAAAAAAGGAAGAAAGAAGAAAGAGAAGAATTGGGGCAAAGGAGCAGAAATATTCATAGCATAATAAACAACAACATATTATGAAAATACATTATTTGAATAAACCTTTTAGGAAAAATGCAATCATAAAAAACATCTTAGATCCCAATCTACATTCAGTCCATTGGGCCGCAATGTATTAAGAGTAAAGATCCAGTGTGCTTCTCTTTGGTGAAGGATTTTAATCCTATCACCACCCCGTGGGGATAGGGCAATCTGTTCTATTGCCACACACTGGAATGACCCTACACAGCCCAATGGACATGAATTAAGATTTTTGGACACAGGATGAAACATGTCATGACTACGGATCAATCTGAGATGCTCAATGATCCTAACTTTGAGCATACGACTAGTTAAGCCGACGTACTGTTTAGTACAACTGCAAGTCAGCAGATAGATCACATAGTCAGAAAGACATGAGATAAAAGAACGTATCTTAAATCTACATGTCCCATCTGAATTGGAGAAATGAGTAGCTTGTAACATGTTTGGACAGACTTTGCATCTCCCACATTTATATGAACCAATCAATTTGGGAAAGAACGACCTAGTGACTGGATGGGTTTAAGCACACTAGGTGACAGGGTGGTCCCCACTTGGCTCCATGGCTTCCAGGTGGTCCCTGTTGGCCCCAATGGGGTGCACAGGTAGTCCAGCGGTGTCTGGGGGTCCCTGGGGCAGCCCCACATGTGTCTGGGGGCCATTGGGTGGTTCCCACGGGGGTCTGTGGCCCTCGGGTGGTTTCCATGGAGGTCTGGGGGGTCCTCAGGTGGTCCCCACGGGTCCCCCACAGCTGTAGGGCCCCCAGTTCTTCCCCGCAGGTGTCCCCTGTGCATCTTCAGGTGGTACCCATGGGAGTTTGGGGCTCCTCGGGTGGGCCCCGTGAGCAACTGAGGGTCCTTGGTTGGCCCCATGGGGCTCTGCAGTACCAATCCTGTATTTAAATAAAAAATAAACATGGCCTATATTTAAATCAATACACACCCCCCGCCCCCCCACAAAACACATACAGTATAGTAATGGGCAAAATAACTATTAGCCAGATATGGGTAATAGATTATTTGCCCATTATTATTCACAACATTAGCCATGCAGCATAAATAAAGTAAATAAAAACAGTTCTACTTACCCCTGGCAATATGATGGACATCCTCGTCAGCTTACTGCAAATCCATGTCCTACTGTATGTTGCCAGAAAGCATACATACAGTAATAAATAAATAAATAAACCGCTAAGGTGATTAAGGGGCTGAGGGACATTAGTTTGTATTTATTACTGTATATGCTTTCTGGCAATGGAGGACATAGACCTGCAGTAAGTTGATGAGGGCGCCCTTCATATTGCCAGGGGTAAGTAGAACTGTTTTTATTTACTTTATTTATACGTCATGGTTAATGTTGTGATTAATAATGGGCAAATAATCTATTATCCATATCTGGATAATAGTTATTTAGCCCATTACTGTTCTGTATGTATTTGATGGTGGTGGTGGTGGGGGGCGGGGGTGTGTATTGATTTAAATGTAGGGCATGTTTTATTTGGAGGTGGGTAGTGGGGCTCTTGTGTGTGTTAGTGTTTATTGTGGGTAGCTGGGGTGGGTGAAGGGGGTATTATCCCTAAGGATGGGTGGTTAGGCCTAACGGCTGGGTAGTGGGGGAGGGGTAGTGGGGCAGGGTGATTCTGATATATATAATCACAATTATATATATAGTTATTTAACTTCACATCACTAAGAATAATATCACTAGCACATAACACATATAAAACATATAGTTGATATAAACCAATTCAATTAATTTGGATATTTAGTTACACACTAATCCCACTGGTGGGATTAAATCCAGCCCCACTGATCACATTTACTGTATTTCACAATGTGGCTATATGTTTTCAGTGGAGTTGGGAATCCCATCAAACTAAATAATCACACATTGGATTTGCCTGAGATATGTTAGCATGGTTGTTTGCAAAACTATTTAACTAGTGATGACTATTATTATATAAATTGAGCCCTATATAGCCTACAAATATATTATACTATAGAATTTAAGTTTTCAATTTGAGAACACCTGGAACTATTTATATAATTAACATCACCTGAGTTTGGGACTATAAAACAGCAAATTCCCGACTATGATTAACACACATTCCCAACTAGCTCAAACTCCTACACCCACCACATCATAAATATATATTTATGTCAAAAAAGAGTGCTACTGAGCTTGCCAAATGTATACAACAAAAGACAGGGGTGCCCAATTCTACATCCAATTGACAAAACATATATGGTAATAAGTATAAAGTTTAAATACTTCAATAATAATAATTACTTGGTTATTTAGTTAAACCCTTTGGCCAACGCGTCATAAGCCTGCATACCAAACGTCAAGGTATAACCAAAAATGCAGGTCCTACACTACGCTGTGAACCCTTCCCTTTACCTCTGTATGAGGGGAAAGAACCATAGTAGGTCCTGTTCTTGCAGCAAAGTGAAAAGACTTCCCAAGTTAAAAAGGTGAGGAACAATGAGCTCTGGGGGAGGTGCCACCTACCTTCATTACAACTGTTACCAGTCAGAAATAGATTAACACACATTCCCAGCTAGCTCAAACTCCTACACTCACCAAATCATAAATATATATTTATGTCAAAAAAGAGTGCTACTGAGCTTGGCAAATAAATACAACAAAAGACAGGGGTGCCCAATGCTACATCCAATTGACATACAGTAACATAAATGGTAATAAGTATGAAGTTGAAAAACTTCAATAATAATAATGATAATAATTACTTGGTTATTTAGCTAAACCCTTTGGCCAAAGTGTCGTAAGTCTGCATAACAAACGTCAAGGTATAACCAAAAATACAGGTCCTACACTACACTGTGAACCCTTCCTTTTACCTCTGTATGAGGGGAAAGAACCATAGTAGTCCTGTTCTTGCAGAAAAGTGAAAAGACCTCCCAAGTTAAAAAGTTGAGGAGGAGTGAGCTCTGGGGGAAGGTGCCACCTACCTCCATTACAACTGTTACAAGTCAGAAATTGATTAACACACATTCCCAGCTAGCTCAAACTCCTACACCCACACATGAATATATATTTATGTCAAAAAAGAGTGCTGCTGAGCATGGCAAATGTATACAACAAAAGACAAGGGTGCCCCGCGATATTTGACACACTAGGAAGTGGCGGGGATTGGTTTCAGCAGCGCGAGGATCCGGTACTTAAACACACACCGGTATGTAAAGTTTTATTCACCTTGATAAAGGGCTTGTAGCCCGAAACGCGTAGGTGTGCTGTTTGTTTTTTCTATGATCCAATACATTTCATTTTTTATCGTGGGAACGCACCCTTGTATTTTTTGCAAGAAAGCACTAGACGTAGTGCGCCGTCTTTTCTCCTGTTTTGCTCATTGATCTTCACAGATGGAGGCACACTGTACCCCGGGACCGGTGGATGTGAAGTGGTTCTCAACTATCAAGAGGAATCTTATCTCATGTGAGTCCATTCCATTGTTCTCCCCCATTGTGATTTGGCTATATGGATACATATTGCTGATCTCTCCCCTTAACACATAGATGTTTCAATAGTGTTGAATACCGGCGGGTGTTTGTTATCTTTACCTCGTTTGCTACGTGGGATTCCATTATTACAGTCATACATCTTTTGGGGACAGCTTCATCCAGCCTCATCTAGCCTCATCATTGGTTATTGGAGGGGTACTCCATATAAGAGTGCTGATACATAGTGACACTCATCTCTACTGCCTTTGTTTTTAGAGCACCATACAGCATTGTTTCTGTCTTGGATTCCTAAGAACACCATTTTTTGGATCCTTTTTATAATTTTACAATTTTTATCACCAGTTTGGAGCGTTATTCTGGATTTGTATATTTGTTGCAACTAACAGACACGTTTGTCAAATATGTATTGCTGTAGTACAGTTAGAACATTATAGTCCCATATAAACAATCAGCATTTCTCCCATCTTAGCCATCTATACACTGACATGTAAGGTCCATATTATTTTATGTAGCCACCTTACCCCCACCCTAAGTGAGATTTGGTCTGCTAGTCCATATTTACTGTTATGTGGTGCATACATGTGAGGTAACAGGTGGGCTGAGCACTTCCGCGGTGGTGTGGGGAATCATCAGGACAGTTGTACAGGGAACCTTTGTTCATTGGTTGCAGTGCCTCCCATCAGCATGGATCCTCTGGATAGTAGGATGCCCAGACTGACACCTTTCTTTAGCTTAAGACAGTGAATCACTCTGATAGATGTTTCCATGATATATTTTGCATGTTCAGGATCTTACAGCAGGTACATCACTTTTCCTTGCCTCCCCTAGTGAAGGCATTACTGATAAGGCTTGACGCCTATACATGACCTTTTGCTTGGTGCTCCTTCTGGGGCCTCCTAATGAGACCAGGGTAGCTGGTACTCACTCCACAGGGGGAGGAAAGAGACCCACACACTTTTGGGAAAGTGCCAGTATTAATTCCCTTGGGTTGTGCTTGTAATCCTGCGCCATAACAGAGCAGGTCTGAATACTGACATGCCATCGCATCCAGCATGTGACCTAACCAGTATCCACCCCTCAGGCTGACACTTTCTGTCTGTCGCTGGGCCCGCCCTTGGATAAATCAAATGTATCCAAGGCTGCAATAGCACACAAGGCCTTCGTGAAGGAATGAACCCATTCACTGCCTGCACCTAACAGGACTTACACTGGAAGGGCCCAGGACACTAAGTAGTGGCAGGAGGCTAAGGTACATTTACAAAACATTATATGCGCTAATTACTTCTAGGCACTTTAAAGGTACATCACTTGTAATAATACATACTTACTGCTAATTATAAAGTATTTAGGCACTGTGCAATTATTCTTTGTTCTCTATCTGTGTATCTACAATCTTTGGATAGCAGCATATACTTGGCATTTTATACTAGGTATTTAATTTACCATTGATATTTGTGTTGTTGTAGTCAATAATTGATTAATATCATTGACTAGATTGATTATTATTCTATAATCTTTGTCATCATGATGAAATCCTGTCAAGAAAGATTGTCTAGGAGGAATCAGTTTGTAGAGGCTGAAGAGGTTAATATTACTTTGTTTGGAAAACAACGTTGACATTAAGAACAACTTTTTTCGATTGGAAAAGCTGGCAAAAGATGAGATGAAAATTGGTGCAATGTATTATCACTTCTAAATTATCTTGAAAACTAATGCTGAATTCTCCTCAAATTGGAATAACACTTTAGATTCTTGCTCAGTTTCTCTCATACGTTTACTTATCTCCTTAAGAGAGGATAAATTAAAGCAAATCAAAACTGACATTGAATTGGTACAGAATGTTCTTAAACCATTTGAAGATAAAAGGGAATTTCTATAACTTGACAAATTGGTAAATAAAAGGGTTACTGACTTTGAAAAAGAACTCATTGAAAGAAAAAAACATAAGTTCACTAGGGACAACGATGACTATGCTAACAATAAAGTTAGAGACTGGCGTAAAACTGTTAGTAATAAGCGTGACAATAGGGGGTAACCAGGCTCTCAAATCAAGGTTAAGGCCATTTTGCTTGCCCCTGATCCATGTATAAGGGTTCAAGAGAGTTAGCTCTTGAGCCCAGTAACATTGTATGTTTCAGCTGTACTTTGCATAATAAAAGTATGTTTTGTGTTTTTACCTTTCCGGGCAAGCCAGTGAGCAGGGATTGCTAGGGGATGAGTTTCACGGGGGATTTTGCGGAGGAATTGTTGTCAGAATGTGCCTATGTAGTTGGGGTCTGGAGTTGTCGGTTCCCCTAAAATGTACCCGGGAATCATGCCTGAATTCGGGATACATGTTGGCACTTTTTCCCGGCAATATCTCCCCTTGAAAACGCAAGCGTGACTCACCACTAGGGTACCCTGCTTCAGCATAATCCAGAAAGGGAAATGGGGCACAGGGATGAACAAGTGTCCCTGTAGCTGAGCGGATCCCTAGTTTAAGGGAGGTACCATAGCTTGTGCCCAGGTGACCCAGAACCTGTCACGGGAGACTCCTGTGGCGGGTAGGATCTCGGTGGCCGGAACAGTAGGAGCGTAGTAGGGGTCACAAGCAGCTATCAGAGGCAGGCGGCAGATAGCGAAGTCAGGTAACAAGCAGGGGTCCGAGGCAGGCGGCAGGTAGCAAAGTCAGGTAACAAGCAGAGGTCGGCAACGAGGAGACTGGAACAGGACAGGCGAGCAGGGACAGGTCTGGGAGCAGGGACTGAGAACGGGAACAAACAGGGACAAGCCAGATAACCAGCAAGGGCCTTTACTGCGAACAGACTCAAATATAGGTACAGGAACAAATCAGGATCAGAGGCATGTGCATAGGAGTCTGACTTGAAACAGAGGCAAGGGAGGAACAGGAAAGGGAGGTTTATATATGCAGGCTGAGAGGGAGCACAGGTGCAGGTGTGTCAGGTATCAGAGTCTGGAATGTTCCTTAGTTTAGCAGCAGCAATCCCGGTGGACAAGTATAGGTACTGCAGGCTAGAACAAGACATTGAGAGTGGCAGCAGTCCTGGTGGCCAAGCATGGGTACAGCAGGCTAGAGAATATGACGGAACTTGTATTGGGTTTGTGGGTGCCCCAACTGTATATAAGGTTGTGGGGGGACTCTCAGAGTTCAGACAAAGTCCCAAAAGATAGTATAAGGGAATAAGAATGAGGAATAAAATTACCTCTTTCTTATTATATTCCCCATACCCAGAGACTTAAGAATGTATTAGAACCATGCTTTATTATATGTATTATAAAGTAATATACTTGGGACTTTCGGAACCGATGCCCAAATAGACTGCCAGGGCTAACCTATAGGTGAGAAAAGCATTTGGCTTGCAGGGAAGAGCTGCGTCCCCAGGTCCGGAGAACAATGGCAGTCATCTAGGATGCCACTTGCTCTGCCAGACCTGGAGGAGCCTGTCCCACCGGGTGGCATTGAGATAGTTAGGGAGTGAGGTAACAGGCTTGCGCGTGTCTCCTGGCTATTTAAGATTTCCTGCTGACCCGGATTTTCTAACCGTCTTGGCTCTGGTTGGTTGCGGGGACAGTTCCCATGCAATGATTGGTTGCTGAGTTTCATGAATGAATCCCTGATTCGGTGCTTCAAACACTAGATGTACACGGACATCTAATTAGACAATCAATACTGATGAGGACCGAAATATGTAGCATAAATGTTTGAATTGGAACCATGAATCATAAATCATCGGCAATAAAAGTCCATCCACTAAGTACAGTATGTGTGGAAATTTGCGGTAATCACCTCACACGATCCAGCAGAAGATATAAATCAAGGGAAATGCAGCTGATTCTGTCACCCCAGAATGTGCTCCGCAGCACACGGAGCACCTCTCAGCGGGTGTGTGTCATTAACTCCTAGTCTGCCGATGGTGAATAGAGTCCCGTAACCATACTGGCAGAGAATAGCACTGCTGCTGGCTGAAAGTAAGTGATAATACTCACGTAGCCAATGTGCAGCTAATAGAAGTTGAAGCGTCTGGTTCCGGTATGCGTGCTTTCATCCAAGGTAACAGAAATAGAAAAAGAAAAAATATAGTACAGCAAAAATAGGCAAAGGTAGGAGGCAAAACTAAAATCACTTATTTATTAGGCATAATAGCCTACTCTGCCCAATCCCAATGAGATTTGAGTTCTCTGGTAGAAAGAGCGCGGGCGGGCTTTTCAAAGTTGCTCTTGCGCGAATAGCAGAGCAACTGGCTTTGATATCATGCCAGAAATCCTGCCTCCCAGAAACTAAGTCCCGACTTTTGCGCTCAAGTTCTTAAAATCGAACATAGCGGATGCGCCTGGGATTCTGTTGATTTGAGTTCCAGAGGATCAGTGGTAGCTCACGGTCAAGAAAATCCAAGTTCTCAGAAGAGAAGGGAGCGGTGACGTGTGGAACTTCACGACAATTTCGGAACCAGGAGATTGCAGGCTAGGTCCTGGTCAGGGTAAATCTCTTATTTAGATTTTCCTGCACCTAGGAAAGTCTAGTTTTCTACCCCAGACCCCCAGTAAGTGTCTCATTTTGTCTATATTTTGTCTTCCATTGGTGTAAGCGAATTTGTGTGAATACACTTCAATTTATTTCATGACCTAGTTTTGCTCAGTGGTAGGCTAGGTCAGAAGGAGAAGGCTAGTACTACTAGCCTACCCCTTGGACGGAAGCACACCTGGGGACCCCTCACCTTTGGATCGCATGGACTGTGCAGCACTCAGAGTGAGTTAATCGCTTGCTACATGTTTTCCTGTTCAGGACTCTATTTAGACAATTGGTACGTTATAGGGTGTTATTATGTTCAATCTTCCTGGTGTTATTGTTAACAACAGCGTCACTTATTAGTGAGCTTACCATCCGGGACTTCAACCCAGTACCTGTTTTCTATCAAGTTTATGTTTAGGGATCCCCCCTACAAGTATCTGGTTATTCATTCATTCATTAATTTATCCTACTATTGGGGTCTTTAGCATTACGCAGTCACATGGTCTGTCTATAGTTTTGCTCAGTGAATGATCCCAGTTAAAAAGGTGTAAATTGCCTGGTCTCCCATTACAATAAGCAGTCATAGTCATATGTTCATTAAAGAAGGGATCAGGCATATCCCAGATATAGGGAAACTAGCAGAGTATCTAAATATCATAAAACAACCAGATCAAATGAATAATCTCAAAGTAAAAAAGATTCCAAATATCATCAATCGAATTCACCTTACAGGTGCAAACGCCTGTTCTCTACTGCATCACGGGACAAAAGTGTGGCCATCTCTCATGCTTCTCAGGTGACATATTCAATCTATATTCCCTCTACTCGCAAGTTCGCTGCAAGTTCTCTAGGGTGGCGAGTTGTCGGTTGCAAGTTGGCCCTTCTGTATTTAGTGGTCTGGCGGAATTATTATTTTTGTGGTTGCAGTTCAGTGCATGTTCAGCAGATGGCAAAGTGAATGTCTTTGTCTATGGGGGACATTGGATGTTACAGTAGATATATACTCAATATCTGAAAACTGGTGTCTTCAAGGCCAGATAAAAAGCATGAACATTTTTAAATGACCTTGGACACTCAAGACGTTATCAAATGTAGCCGGCTTACATTTTATTACAAAACAGAATGATCATTCATGCATGTGTACTACAATATCTGTATACTTAATGCATCATTTAAATTTTCTCCGAGAAATGAAAGCGTCAAATCGACAGCCAGAAGATGATGTTGATGGAAATCGAAAACCACTTTATTTTAAACTTTCATTTTGTTACTTTTATATTAGCTTTACTATTTTAACAATGTGATATTCATATTCATGTTTCTTAACTTTTATGGTACTTTTTAAATGCTTGTATTTCACGCTTGTTTGGCACAGCACATACTATACAGTATGTGATAGTTAGATTTATGTAATCACTTTTAATAAAACTTCACACTGAAATGTTTCATGCTTTAATTTCACTTCCTGGTGAATGACACACAGGGCTATTGCAGTAGACAAAACAGACTCTTTGAGCAACACCTCTCCCCACCTCATGACTATAAATAACTAGCTCCCCTGGGCTATATAAATTTTACACTGAAATGTGTCAATGTTTGGCTGCAAGGTTTCAAATGAGCTGTCCCTGGGTAGCTGAGAAATTCCCCTTCCTGGTTAATGACATGCATGGCTGTGCATGTCATACATATGCATGCACATATAAAACAAGACCTGCATTGAGCATTACAATGCCTTCAATAACAATGGAACATTGAATTTGTAAAAAAAATGTTCACACTCCCCAAAAATTAATTTTTTTTCTCTCTAAATATGGAGAGAATTAGTTGTGGGGCTTAGAGAAAACAGAATGTGATTGTCAGATGCTAGCCTGCAGTATCCATGCACATCCACCGGGACTGCTACTGCTCTTGCTAGCTCTCTCAAAGAACTTTCCAGACTCTGAAACCTGACACCTTTGGCACCTGTCCCTTGCCTGCAGTAAGACCTATATAAACCTCCCTTTCCTGTTCTCCCTTGCCTGTTTATACTGGTTCCTCCAACATCTGCTAGGTTCCTGTATTTGCTGCTGATGCCTTTTCTGTTTTTGCTATTGCTGTTGTCCTGTTCCTCAGTCCCAGTTCTGTTCCTGTCTCCTTGTTGCCAACCTTAACTTGTGACCCCGACAACACTATCTGCCATCTGCCTCTGACCTCTGCTTGTGACCCTGACCACACTAATTGACGCCTGCCTCGACCTCAGCTTGTAACCCCGACCACGCTATCTGCCGCCTGCCACTGACCTCTACCTGTAACCGCGACAATGCTATCTGCCACCTGCCTCTGACCTCTGCTTGTGACCCCGACCACGCTATATGCCACCAGCCTCCGACCTCTGCTTGTAGCCCGACAACGCTCCCTGCTGTTCCTGCCACTGCAATCCCCACCAGCTGTAGATCAACCCCTGACAGAATAAACAGGCCCTACCATGGATTCAGACCTCACCCAGGCTCAGCTGATTATTGACTTGCAATGTGCCATTTTGGCTTCCAAAAACAACAAGGACATGTTTAAAATGTCTTGGTCACGTGGAAGAACATGCTGTCTGTTTGGAAGAATGTGCTGCTTCTGAAACTGAAGTACGTGAATTGCAGGCCATTATAATCGCTGCACCTGTTTAAAACACCGTACCTGTGCAAAACATGCTCCATGTACCCCTTCTGGAAATATTCGGGGGGCGGGGGGGATGGAAACAATCATTCCAGGGTTTCCTCAATCAATGCAGACTTCTGTTTAAACTACAGCCCACCATCTATAATACCGAAGAAGACAAGGTTGGACTTATCATCACCCTGCTCAAAGATGTTCCTCTTGCTTGGGTTTCCCTATGTTTGAACAGGATAGTCCACTACTAAGGGATCTGGAAGGATTAATCAAAGCCATGAGCCTTATTTTTGAGGACCCAAACAGTGGTTGCGACTTTGAGGTAACATTGAACAACCTTCGTCAAGGAAGACGCTCGGCAGCTGAGTACTCTACTGAGTTACGCAGATGGGTTACTGATACCAAGTGGAATGAGGCAGCTCAGAGATATAACTTTCATCAAGGCTGTGACAGTGGGGGTAACTGGCCTTCCAAATGAAGGTCCAAGCACGGCTGGCTCACGCTAGGAACTGTGGGTAATGGGCCAAGAGGGTTAGCTCTTGGATCCAGTATGCTAATACACTGTGTTTCTATGTGACCATGTTCCCATATACGGTCCCCTACAGGGTTATGAGTAAGGAATACCATGTGTGGTTATGATTCCACATATAAGATAGCTGCAGGAAAGAGACTTTGGGAGTGGGAGGGAAAGGGTGGATGTTGGGAAACACATATAGTTAGCCGATATGTATTTGGGCAGCACTCCACAGCCCCAGAATGTATTACCAGTATCTGTTGTGATTTTCCCTTTCCGGGCATGCATTTAACCTCGGATTTTGGTTGCATGATTTTAAGGGGGATTTTGCAGGGAAACTGTTGTCAGAATGTGCATACAGGGTCGGGGACCAATGTCACCGGTGTGACGGGAGCTTTTTGACAGGCTAGAAATAATACACCACCAAAAATATAACTGGTTTGAACTGAACGAGGCTTAGATATGATAAAATGTAATTTATTCCTTGAAAAAGGTGAACACACGAGATTATACAAATAACAGACAAAATATGACACTTACTTAAAGGTTAGGACAAATAAGCCATCAGGATACAGGATGGGCCATTTCTTCCATAATTCAGGTTCAGATGTTGACATCACAGCAATACATGAAGATCATACATGAAGACCATACATGAAGACATTTGAGTAAGGCCTGACTCTGGTTTAAATACCATTTCAAACCCATCTCTTAACCCTAGATGCCGAGGTGGCTAGAAAAAATCTCTTTGAAGCAGATTTTGGCTTCCATTGTAAGTGTGAAGTATCACACATACAAAGACTCAGTTCCTTGGTTCCTGCCCCAGTATAAACAATTAGGGCAGTTACCTTTTGATCACTGGCCTATGCTAATTCTTGCAGGATGCTCTCCCTGCCCTATTAGCATAGCAGATGGGGGTCTGCATTTTCAGAGCAGATCCAAAATCCCATATACATTGTAAATAACTTCATAACTTCAGTTCAGAGATACTTACTGGCACGCGAGCTATATTAATACATTCAGAAAACGCATGACGCTCCCAATGAGACTAAATATTACCGTGTAATACTAAAATTAAGAGAGATATTAATATCTGTCTCTTAGGACCGGCTAAACATCAGGTGTCTCTAATCCTTATGTGCGAATCAGTCCCACGAATACACATATGTAGCTTTTAGCACGTTCAGCCGAGGACATCTCATAATATTCTTATATTTAATAAGGTCACTCATTATGTAGCCCCACTTCTAAATCAGGGGTGTCGGGCAGAATACTATGGTTTGTAAGTGTGAGTTATAACACTCACAAACCACTCCAACTTCCTGCAAACAGGTAGAGTGGCTGAGCCTTTGATCAGGGGTCTGCTTCCTAAACATTTGGTGGCTCTACTGACCATTTGCATTTAGTAGGCAGGCATCTTTGAGGGTAACTTAAACAAAGGGCTATAATCACTATTCAACTATTAACCCTTGCCCTCCCAGATGGATCCCAGTGTTTGTGTGGTGCAGACACGGGAACAGAAACAATACATTTTTACAGGGGAATAAACATTTGGATACTGAAGCAAGGTAAAAAAACACATTGCTAGACCTCAGTCCAGTTAACCCCTTGCTTCCCAGGTGAGAGTAAAGCGGGGTGGGGGGGAATAACCCCTCTAATCCTGGGCCAAATCCCCTCTCTCTTGACACCTCCCCTGCTCAAGGGGTGCCTGGTGCCCCATCTGCCTTCCCTGGCACTGGGACACCACTGGCATCCTTGAAGCCCTCAATAAGTTCTGAGGGATTGGCCTGGCAAAATTGTCCTCCGACATTGTCCAGTACATTGTCCTGGCCACAGTGGACAGTGAAGTCCAGATCCTGCTGAGCAGGGCTCCACCGTGGCCGCCGGGCATTCTCCTTTGCCTCCCTCTGCCCACCACCCAGTGCCTGGTGAACCAAGTCCATGGTGAAGGGGCCCCTTTGCAGACCAGGCTGCACACTGCCCAGAGACTGGCATGTCTCTGCACCAGCAAGAGACCAGCTATCAAGCACAGACCATTGCTTTCCTGTCAACCAAGTCTAGGAAAGAGCTATGTCACTATCCTGTAGGGACCCTACCTGCCCTAGCCCTGTATCCACCTGTAGCTGCTCCGCTATACCTTGACTCTCCTCCCTGAGTGCCTATCTACCCACAGCCCCTCCTCTGGGAACCCTGGGGAATCTGTCAGGGGGGTCACTCCTTGCTGGTCAGAACAAGGGACATCCTGCCTACCTAGCCCATCCCTAGCTTCTGCCAGCTGCCTGACACCCCACTGACCTCCTATCTCCCCCTGCTCCACAGTGTCTCCCTGCCTAGCCTTCCCTAGGCCCAGCACCTCAGCCCCGGCTGATGACTCCTGCTGCTTACCTCCCTGCAGCCCACCTGCACTCCTCTCCCCCCTGGGCAATCCTAACCCAGACCCTGGAACTACCTGAGTGCACCTACCTCCCTGACCTTGTCTCCCCCTTACCTGGGATGAGCTCAGAGGCACCTCTCCAGATGCAACTGCCTTAGCTCTTGGTTGGCAGGTATCCCTGGGGTGGCAGATATCCCTCCTATCTCCCCCTGCTCCACAGTGTCTCCCTGCCTAGCCTCCCCTAGGCCCAGCACCTCAGCCCAGGCTGATGACTCCTGCTGCTTACCTCCCTGCAGCCCACCTGCACTCCTCTCCCCCCTGGGCAATCCTAACACAGACCCTGGAACTACCTGAGTGCACCTACCTCCCTGACCTTGTCTCCCCCTTACCTGGGATGAGCTCAGAGGCACCTCTCCAGATGCAACTGCCTTAGCTCTTTGTTGGCAGGTATCCCTGGGGTGGCACAAGCTGGCCCATGATACCCCCAGCCCATAGCTAGGCTGCAACAGGGGGTTGCTGATCTGAGAAACCCCCTGAGGCTCTGCCAGGGTAATGGGGAACTCTAGCTGCCATACCTGCTGCTTTCCCTCTCCGGCTACCGCTAGCCCGTCTTCTCTCACTGAGATCTGATGCTGGCTACCTACCTGAAGCCACCCCTCACTCCGCTTCTCCCTAGCTAATCCTAACCTGGATCCTAGGGACACTTGAGTGATCACTGGCCTATGCTAATTCTTGCAGGATGCATCTCCCTGACACTGCCTCCCCATTACTGGGGATGAGCTCAGGGTTGCTGGTGCAGATGCACCCACCTTAGCTCCTGGCTGGCAGGTAATCTGGGGGTGGTCTAACTTTGCCACAACCCCTGATACCTCCAGCCAATATCAAGGCTGCAACAGAGGGGCTCTTAACTGAGAATCCCCTTGCTGCTCCGCCAGGGTAATGGGAAGCCTGGCTGCCCTACAAGCTGCCCTTCCTTCCCCTCCAATGGTACCCCTATCTGCTGCCAACCCCAGTCACCCTTATAGTGAAACAACAGGGTACAGTCATAGGACAAAATAAGTCAGGGTCAGTCTGCGACCAGGTCTGGCTTACCTCGCTGGTCCCCGCAGAGACCGGCACCTTCGTTGGTCCCGATTGCAGGGGGACTGGAGTGGCCGCCGCCGGCATCATCTGGTCCGGGCAGCAACGGGCAACTGCCGCAACAGCGCCCGGGCTTGGTACAGGTAAAACGGTGCAAGACAAGGGTCCCAGGTCTTTGTGGAGTAACACGACTCCCGCCAAACCAGGTAAAATAACCCCCTCCCGGCCAGGTTCTCCAGGACTCATCCCGTGAAGGGTTGTCGCCCTGGCTGGGTGGGAGCCATCAGAGGATGCCGCTAACTGGGTCATCCTCTGATGGCTCTCGCCCAGCAAGGGCGACAACCCTCTCCGGGCGGTTTGATGGTTATAGCGGCTGCAGCGGTGGATCTATGCTCAGCCTGCCGGGTTTCATGCTCACCGATCGCTGCCTCTCTCTCAGCCTTGCCGGCTGCTGGTCCCCGCGCCAACTTGATGCACTCCTCCGGTCTCGGTGCCCGGCTCCAGTTACACGGATGGCCGGCACTTTGGTTCTGGAGGCAATGCTTCTCACAAGTAGGGGAACAGTGAGGAGGTGCCATATCTTGTGTTATATGTTGTACACTGTGTGTTCAATATCTTTAGTCCCGGGAACTCGCAATTACCATCGAGTTCCCACTATATTACAGTATCCCTCAGTACATTGTAATACAGGTCCAGTTCAGTCCCGCCGCGGCCACCAGTTTTATTAATAGCCTGTGACGGGAGCTTTGTGACAGGCCATGAATAATACACCACCAAATATAACTGGGTTGAACTGGACGAGACTTAGATATGATAAAATATAATTTATTCCTTGAGAAAGGTGAACACACGAGATATACAAATAACAGACAAAATATGACACTTACTTAAAGGTTAGGACAAGAAAGCCATCAGGATACAGGATGGGCCATTTCTTCCATAATTCAGGTTCAGATGTTGACATCACAGCAATACATGAAGATCATACATGAAGACCATACATGAAGACATTTGAGTAAGGACTGACTCTGGTTAAATACCATTTCAAACCCATCTCTTAACCCTAGATGCCGAGGTGGCTAGAAAAAATCTCTTTGAAGCAGATTTTGGCTTCCATTGTAAGTGTGAAGTATCACACATACAAAGACTCAGTTCCTTGGTTCCTGCCCCCAGTATAAACAATTAGGGCAGTTACCTTTTGATTACTGGCCTATGCTAATTCTTGCAGGATGCTCTCCCTGCCCTATTAGCATAGCAGATGGGGGTCTGCATTTTCAGAGCAGATCCAAAATCCCATATACATTGTAAATAACTTCATAACTTCAGTTTAGGCATACTTACTGGCAAGCGAGCCATATTAATACATTCAGAAAACGCATGACGCTCCCAATGAGACTAAATATTACCGTGTAATACTAAAATTAAGAGAGATATTAATATCTGTCTTTTAGGACCGGCTAAACATCAGGTGTCTCTAATCCTTATGTGCGAATCAGTCCCACGAATACACATATGTAGATTTTAGCACGTTCAGCCGAGGACATCTCATAATATTCTTATATTTAATAAGGTCACTCATTCTGTAGCCCCACTTCTAAATCAGGGGTGTCGGGCAGGATACTATGGTTTGTAAGTGTGAGTTATAACACTCACAAACCACTCCAACTTCCTGCAAACAGGTAGAGTGGCTGAGCCTTTGATCAGGGGTCTGCTTCCTAAACATTTGGTGGCTCTACTGACCATTTGCATTTAGTAGGCAGGCATCTTTGAGGGTAACTTAAACAAAGGGCTATAATCACTATTCAACTATTAACCCTTGCCCTCCCGGATGGATCCCAGTGTTTGTGTGGTGCAGACACGGGAACAGAAACAATACATTTTTACAGGGGAATAAACATTTGGATACTGAAGCAAGGTAAAAACACATTGCTAGACCTCAGTCCAGTTAACCCCTTGCTTCCCAGGTGAGAGTAGAGGGGGGGCCAAATGGGATGTAACCCCTCTTATCCTGGGCCAAATCCCCTCTCTCTTGACAACCGGTTCCCCAGTAAATGTATCTGAGAATCAGGCATGATTTGTGGATACGTGTGCACATTGGCCTCATTAATATCTTCCCTTTAAACATAACCGTGTTGGGTATGGTGAATACCCTGGATCGAAAGTTTTAAAATCGGTTAATTGAGGCGCATGCGCGGCGGCGGCGGGAAAAATGGACGCTTGAATTCAGAGCTCCGCTTCCACCGGCACAAATAAATAAATAATCCGCAGCAGCGGCGCAACCCCGCGACTTTCAAATACAGCACTTTCTCCCTAAATACCCAGTGATGGCATCGGGCCGTACATCTCGAAATAATAGCCAGCCGGTGTCCACCTACTTCTGAAAAAAGACAGACCCCCCCCCCCAGATAACCCCACGAGCCCAAGGCGGCCCGCTAACATAGACTCAGCGGCGGACCCCCTCAGTGATGAGGCAGGGGATGAGGATATAGTCCGACGGAAAGACCTCAAAGCTTTTTGCTCCCAGATGAAGCAGTTCTTTCATACCGAATTATGGGCAATGAGGAAAGACTTAGATGCCTTAGGGGAACGCACTGCCGCCATCGAAAATAAATCTGAAGACACATCAGCTGCCCTAACCCTCACACAAAATGAATTATCTAGCCTGCGGGAGAAGGTCAGAGCCTTAAAAGAGAAGGCTGAAGACACGGAAAACCACGATAGGCGCAGCAACATCCATGTGAGGGGGGTTCCAGAGGAGGTTACTGACCCAGAGGAATTTACTTCAAAATGGCTAGAGCACTTTATCCCTGCGAAATCCACAGAGAGCTGGCAATAGACAGATGCCATAGAGCTCTCAGGGGGAGACCACAGAAAGGGGACCTCCCCAGGGATATTGTGATCCGCCTACATCACTACCGATTAAAGGAGGAAATATGTAGGATTGCCAGAGAAACTAAAACCCTGGAATTTGACAACATCACCTTCCAGGTATATCAGGACCTGGCCCCTGCCACCCTTATGAGGAGAAGATCCTTCGCTCATATAACAAAAACACTGCGGGACCACAGTATTAGATATAGATGGCTATTCCCATGTGCTATCATGGTCCTGCAGAATGGGGTGGCCCACACACTGAGATCTCCGGAGGAGGGTGCAGGATTTCTGGTTAAAGTGGGGGTCAAGGAGATGCCCCCCAGCCCTTCGCACAGAGCCCCACGTCCTACACCTATTCCTGTACCCACTGCTGATCGGGCTGAAACTTCTGAACCCTCCCCAGCAGCGTCGGGCTCTGGCAGAGATTATACATAAAACACCCTGCCTATTCTGAGGAACTCCTATGTCGGTGCCCAGTTCCAACATCCACTAAACTGAAATCCAGCGAACATGCCCTGCATTTTAGCGCTCCTCCAGGCTAAAGACTCACCTTCTTCAATGGCGACACCGAAGATCCACGGAGTAGATCCGCCTGCGACTTTGACGGAGCGGCCATCTTCTACAGCTCCTTCCTCCCCGATGGCGGCGGGAACACTGACGGAGTTCGCACCTTTCCATGATGACGAGGTCCGGTGATGTCACGGCATCGCGAGATCACGGCCAACTGCGGATCAGGAAACATGCAGCTCTATGGGAGACGACAGAGCGTCTGTCAGGCCCCCACCATAGCTGTCCAGCGCGATGCCAGCCCGAACTAGCGCTGGCCGGGTAGAGGCTTCCTGACGCTGCAGACGGCCTCACACAGACCGAAGAGAGGAAGAGTCTCCTCGTATGGCGGCCGAGCACCGAATACAGTTCCCCTTACACTAAACCACCAATGACTAAAGGCAAAATGCTCTATATTAAAACATGTGCAGACCTGACGACAAAATGAGAGGGGGAGAAGAAGAGCAAGTGGGGGAGAGATATTGAAGAGGAGGGGAGGAGGACGAGGTCGAGGAAATGAGGGGGGTAAAAAACGGGGAAGGAGATAGAGGACAAGGAGGGGGGAGAGTGAGAGAAGGAAGGGGGAAAGAAAAGGGAGGAAAACGGGAGGGAGAATAAGTAAGGGAAAAGTCTATAGAAGGTGAACGGAGAATTAAAAGAGGAAAGAGGGAGAGAGGAGGGGGCGATAGAAAAAGGGGGGATAGAGGGAAGGGAGGAGGGGAGGGAGGGGGAGATAGAGGGGAGGGAGGGGGAGAAGGTAGTGGGAAATAGAAGAGAACGAAGGAGGAGAAATGGGAAGGGTGAGTGAAGAAGAAGGGACAGAGAGTAGTGAAGTAGAGATGAAAGAGAAGCGGGGATGAAGAGGAAGATCAGGGGAGGTGGGCACCGGGAATAAAGGATATAGGACTCAGATAACCATAATGAGCTGGAAGTGCTTACCTCCAGTTGGGACAAGACGGGTTCACAAAGACAAGGGGGCACGTCCAGCTCTATTTCAATTAACATTACGCAAACCACGGTTATTTTTATATGTTGGAAAGTTAATGTTTATGTTGGGACTTTAGCACTAAAATACGGGGGAAACTAGTTTATAAAAAAAATGTTATCATTAGCGGAATAAGTTGAAAATATGTTATATTTGTTGATTAGAACATATCTTTATGTATCATTGTGCCGGTGGGGGCTCCCACTAGCGCCGGACATGCGTACTATTGTGCAGCTCCCAATGCTCCGGAGCTGTACTCAAGTCCCAGGGAGGTCAGTCCCTACTATGGGGAACCGACCCCAAGTAACTAGGAAGCTAACTGACCTACCCTCTGGGCACAAGAGCCGAACTCGGGGGCTCCCGAGGTGAGCTCTTGCTCTATTTGATTTTTTATATTGTATTCTCTTTTTTCTCTGTTTTAATTTGTTTTTCTTATTTTGCTCCCCGTGTGACTTTCCCTGTTCAGTAAACCCACCCCCTCCTCACCCTTCTTCCTGACCCCTTCCAACCCCTATGAGACGAGAGACTGACCATGTACGAGGTAAGAATCCCAATAGAGGCAACATATATGTGGATGCACAAATGCAAACTCATAGACACACCAGGATGGGTGAGTACATACATATATCACAGAGAGCCAATACTCAGGGTATGTAATATGGCATTAACACTACTCTCGCACAATGTTAAAGGCTTTAATAGCCCAATCAAAAGACGGATAGCTTTCTCTGACTATAGGAGGAAAAAAGCAGACATACTGTTATTGCAGGAAACACACTTTAGCAACACAAACACACCCAAATTCCTGGACAAGGATTTTTCTCATTTCTACACATTCTCAGCCCCAGTAAAAAAACGAGGAGTTGCCATCCTTTTCAACAATAATACCCCATTTGTGGCCCAGACAGTTAAAAAAGATAGACGGCAGATTCTTCATATTAGTTGGAACAATACACGAACAATGAATTAGCAAATTCTTTCAAACCCTTCAAGCAATAGCAAAGGGATGCGTCATACTGGCAGGGGATTTCAATATGACATTACATCCGGGCCTAGATAGATCAGGAGGAGAGCAGTCAGATAACAAGAAAACAAGGGCATCTCTGATCCAAGGTTGCAAGAACAACCATTTGGCAGATATATGGCGGGAGATGCATCCAATAGACAGGGACTATATGGTCTTTTCCCACCCGCACCACACATATAGCAGAATCGATTACTTTCTGGTTTCATGTCGAGTGGTTCCAATGGTCTCCCATACGGCGATCCATGATATTTCATGGTCGGACCACGCACCAATCGAGCTAAGGTGCAAAGATATTCGGCTCAGCCGACCGGGGGCGAACTGGAAACTTAACGAGTCCGTCCTTAAGATCCCTGAAACCTGCGCGACGATCGGGTACGAAATAGAGCAGTTCTTCCGTATCAACACAGGCTCTGTGGAATCCCACACGGTACTATGGGAGGCTCACAAAGCTACACTACGTGGCGTCATAATTAGCATCACAGCCAGGCGGAAAAGAGAAAGAGAGGCCAAAATCACTGCTTTACAATCCAAGCTACAAACCCTAACATCCAAACATAAAGCTAACCCCGACATACAATTACTACAGGCAATCAAAGACATTAAGATAGAATTGAATATGCTATTAACCTCCAAAGCCGATAACTCACTGAGTTGGTCCAAGAGGAAGTTTTATGAAAAGGCTAATAGACCGGATACGATGCTAGCCCGAGCGCTACAAAACAGGCAATCTAAGTTTAACATCCAAGCTATACGCTTAAAATCCGATAATTGTACGGCCAACCCACAGAAAATAGTAGAAGAATTTGGAGAATTCTATAGATCCCTATATGATGGAAAAAAAGTGGCACATAATCAATATACGAGCACAGCCTTAAGAGATTTCTTAGCTAGCTCGAACCTGGGTAGATTAACAGAGTGCGACCGACAGGCCCTGGGCGCTGACTTCACATTGGAAGAGGTAGCCCAGGCTATTAAAGTACTTAAACCTTCAAAGGCACCTGGACCAGACGGTTTTTCAGGGCTCTATTACAAGAAATATGTGAAATATTTAGCCCCAAGGTTGCTCCACATCTTTAAAGCAATTTTAGCAGGAGCTCCCATCCTCGGGGATATGCTGCGAGCGTCCATATCACTAATACATAAACCTGGCAAAGACCCGCTGGACTGCAAAAGTTACAGACCGATCTCCCTAATTAACGCAGATATTAAATTGTATGCTAAATTATTGGCCAACAGATTGGGTCTTATCCTACCCAGACTTATACACCCAGATCAGGTCGGGTTTATCGCAGGGAGACAAGCAGCGGACAACACCCGACGCATTATTGATTTGATAGAATTGGCTAACAAAAATAACACCCAAAGCATGTTGTTAATTCTGGACGTTGAAAAAGCATTTGATAGGATAGACTGGCCATACTTACAAGAAACGCTCGCAGCATTTGGCTTCGGGGATCAGATGAGTAGGGCGATCATGTCGTTATACTCAAACCCAACAGCTAGGGTGATACACCAGGGCTTCCCGTAACCCTCATTCCAAATCAAAAGTGGCACCTGACAAGGATGCCCATTATCTCCCCTTCTATTCGCCCTTTGTATCGAACCACTAGCTGCTAGAATACGAGCTAACCCGGATATCGCAGGATTAAACGCTTACTCACAATAACACAAAGCGGCCCTGTATGCAGACGATATCCTATTAATCATAACAAAACCCCTTACCACATTACCTAACCTATTTGACCTCCTAAGCAGATTTTCAAAGATATCTGGATTTAAAATTAACCAATCTAAATCGGAAGCACTCAACATTAACCTCCCCAGTCACACGGAAAAGCTGTTGAGGTTAAACTTCCAGTTCAGCTGGCAACAGAAACACATAAAGTACTTAGGAATCCACATCACCAGAGAGGCCAACCTCATATACAGTGCAAATTATCCCCATCTAATTCGGACTCTTAAAAAAGATCTATACAGATGGTCCTCTAAGAGGATATCATGGATCGGTAGGATACACAGTGTCAAGATGAACCTACTACCACGTATCCTATACCTCTTTCAGACACTCCCTGTGCCACTTAAAACAACAAATATACTCTTGCTCCAAACAGAAATCTATAAATTTATCTGGGGTTGGAAAAAATCGAGAGTCAATCGCTCCAATATGAAAACACCTGTTGCTGATGGTGGTCTGGCGGTACCCTGTTTATTAACATACTATAAAGCAGCCCAATTAAGCCAAATTGTTCAATGGCACTCTAACCCCCTATCCAGGTGGTATTGGTGAGTATTTGGTGATTGAAACCTATATCATTAGGCACTAGAATGTTTTTTGAATTTCTGGCTTCATTCAAAAAAAATTATAATTTAAAAAGACTACATTTCACGCTTGTGTAGCAAAGCACCTTCGTATGCTTGCTGTAGATAAACAGAAATATTCCACACACATGGTCTAAAGCACTGATCACTTTTATTAAAATTTCACACAGTTCACCAGTAGACAACAAGACTACAGTACATTTAATGCTTGTTAAATACATGTTAAATACATTTTTCTATATTACAGTGTAGATCCCAGAAGGATCAGAAAAGGCTCCCTCATATGATAAGCACTCAATGTTAGTACACTGTGGTGAGACTTACAATAGTCTATCGGTATCAATACCTTAAGATAGAACAAAAAGGTGTGGCCCTTCTCGACCGGGTAAGTTCAGGAAAAATAATAAAATTTTATTAGTTCATTGTAGTTGATCAAGATTAAAAACACATATAAAACATTCAAACATTAAAAAAAACCCGTATTGAAGTGGTTAGGTGAATTGGCAGTAAATTGCTATATTATGTTTCACCATGGGCGTCTAAATAGCGATTATCACTGTTAGTGGACAAGCAGGTAAGTATGCTCCTTCAAACCTCAATGGCGGAAGGAGTATTTATCAGAGATGTAGTCTCTATATATATGCTGGTAAGTTGGCAAAAATACAGGTAACCTCTATCCAAGGGTGCAATGATAACTGTTCAAAAGTGTGTCTAGGGGCACTGTATAATTTTCAAATGAATAACACAGTGGTAGATTCTAATGCCTCTTTATGGAATGTGAACGATAAGATTGAAGCCCCCAACTGCGGGCAAAACCACTTGAGACACACTTGCAGGGTATGCTGGTTAAATGCAAGTCTGTATATAATACATTATTGTTCCTGCAGAGATATGATGGATACTGGTATCTCGTGTGAACAATAGATTGTATGATGAAAGCCCCCACTGCGGGCAAAACCGCTTAGATACACACACATACAAGGTATGCTCATTAGGTGTAGGCCTGTATACAAAACAATGTTGTCCCTACTTGCGGGTGTTGCCAAAACTAATGGTTTCACAGTCGGAATATTGATAGCTTAAGGATGTAATCATCCCGTAATTAATACAGTTAGCTCCGTTTCAGGGAGACTAAAACAGCGATATTGCAGGTTCAAATATCTCTTGTGTGTTCCGTTATATGCTGGAAGCCCCCACTGTGGGAAAAGCCACTTAGCACACACATATAAGTCGCTGTACTCCTGCTATCAATACAAGCCTGTCTTCCCAAATGCTGCTGTCTCTGTTCGCTGACGCTGCCACTTCTGATGACGTCACTCGTGACGTCACCACGTCCCGACGATCGTTTCGCGTAGACTGACACGCTTCTTCAAGGGGAGGAGTGTGTTCCCTTACTATGCCGGTGAGTATTTATAGGGAAAAATATCCCGCCCCTCTAGGTCATGGGGGCGTGGTTTCTGCCCGAGATCCAATCGGGTCATGAGAGGGATACTTCCCCATTATGCGAAGTGTCTAATGTCCCGTAGTGTTAACCTCTTGTGGGGCTTAATAGCATTGATATAGTTGTTGACTATGGAGCATATCAGGATTGAGACTTACTAATGTGTGTCTCAGAATGAACATCCAGTGGTCACATATATTAGTGGGTTGAACCAGAAGATGTAGTTGACTGATGAAATACTACTTGGTTGATAAAATGAGTCGTTCATAATGAATATATGCTTGTTTATTGATCTGATGTCTAATTATTTGGGTAGTATCTAGGGTAGTGATCAAACAGATGGAAATGAAACATTAATGTGAGATTAGTGAAGTACGTGAACTGTCTTGGAGTTATTGTAGATGGTTATAAATCATTGTAAATGCTAATACATATAGCAATGTTATGATGTTGAAATGAATAATGTAAAATGAAACTGGTATAAGCTTGTGTAGGAGTGATCTATCCTAGAGACCTGCCCATAAGGTCAATACAGGTCCAAATTACTTAAGGTATATTTAACTACAAGACATTCTGGGCCGTTATTGTAGATGGTTATGGGTCATTGTAAATGTTAATACATATAGCAATGTTATTGTCATGATGTAGAAATGAATAATGTAAAATGAAACTGGTATAAGCTTGTGTAGGAGTGATCTATCCTAGAGACCTGCCCATAAGGTCAATACAGGTCCAAATTACTTAAGGTATATTTAACTGCAAGACATTCTGGTGTTGTGTTTCATGCTCTAAAAAATGTGAATATACATGTGACTAGGAATTAGCTAATTATAGTGAATAAGAACCTATATAAATAGTGAAATGATTGGAAGTGGTTAGCAACGGTATGTAAATGATGTAGGAATGATCTTTCAATAAGACCTGCCCTTAAGGTCAATACAGGTCAGAGTTACTTAAGGTATATTTAATCTCAGAGTAGATATCCCGCATCATGTACCATTGACCGTGAATATTGCTGTGACTTATAAAATGGTGTGTCCACTAACTAAAAGTGATAGTGGGTGTATATATATTTTCTATTGGGGTATATATATTTCATATTGGAATATATGACATGTGAGGGAAATAATAAATAATAGTGAATAAAAAATGTGTATTCAAATGTCTCGTTGTCATTTGTAATGAGTATGCTCTAGTTATAGACCATGGCTAAATATATAGAATTTGAAATAGAATGATTCATTTACATGGTCAGTATGATTTCATCAGTCAACATTATTATGAATACATCTATCTTGTCAGACCTTTGTAGGATACTATGTACCCTCTTGTAAAGTAACCTTGATATTATTTTAGATAAAAGGTGAATATATGAAACCCTCGTTGAGGCCCAGGGGTGAGAGGGTCTGGAGTTGGTAGATCCAACGACATTCTTTCTGAAGTAGTCGTTTGTCCCAGTCACCCCCTCTAGGGTCCCTGGGTACATATTCGATGCCACAAAAGTGCATGACTCTCGAATCCCCTTTATGATGTTCAATTATATGTCTGGCCACTGGTGTATCAGTGGAGTTCCGTACATTTCCTATATGCTCCAAAATTCTGGTCTTTAGAGGTCTGTGTGTTTTTCCAACATATTTGAGGCCGCATTCGCAGTTCATCAAATATATTGTACCCGCCGTGAGGCAGTTGATGAAGTCTTTTATCTGGAAGGTTTTGGAGTTGGATGAGTCAACGAACTGTTTAGTCACTGGCATGTTGATACATGCTTTGCACCTCGAGCATGGGTATGATCCAAACGGTTTAGTGCCTAACCAAGTTTTCTTGTGAGTTTGTTTAAAGTGGCTGTGCACTAATCTGTCTTTCATATTCTGACTACGTCTGTAGCCTATGCTTGGATACTCTTTGAGGATTTTTTGCAGGTCTGTATCCTCTCTGAGGATATGCCAGTGTGTGTTAAGGATATTTTTGACTTCTCGCCATTGATTGTTGTATGTTGAGATGAACCGAATGGTTTCATCTCTTGATTCTCTTTTTTTATTTTTATTTATCAACAATTTGGATCTTGGTTCTGTCAGAGCCCTGTGGTATGCTTTTTTCAATATTTTGTTACTGTATCCTCTCTTTTTGAATCTTTGAAACATTTCCCTAGATTGTTTGGTGAACTCAGATGTGGTGGAGCAGTTTCTGCGTAATCTCAAAAATTGACCTATCGGTATATTATTGGTGATATGTTGTGGATGGTGGCTATTGGCCATTAGAAGGCTGTTGGTGGCTGTGGGTTTCCTGAAGATTGTGGTTTCTAGGTGCCCATCAGAAGATCTGGAGATATAGAGATCTAGAAATTCTACTCTCTGTCTGTCCACATGTGACGTCAATTTCAAGTTGTGAGAGTTACAATTTAGCATGTTAATAAATTCATGTAACAAATCCTCTGTACCCTTCCAGATAAGAAAGATATCATCTATGTATCTGACCCACAATTCTACATATTCTGTGTATCGTTCTTGCATCTCTATGAAGACCACTGTTTCCTCCCACCAGCCTAGGTATAAATTGGCATAGGTGGGAGCACATGTGGTCCCCATAGCTGTTCCTTGTATCTGGTGATACATGATGTTATTGAACAGAAAGAAATTGTGGGTCAGTACATAGTCTAATAGTTTGAGAACAAATGTATTGTGCAGTATGCAATCTGTACTTCTTGCTTTGAGAAAATGTTCCACTGCTCTAATACCGTAGTCATGTGGGATGCTTGAGTATAATCCCTCCACGTCTAAGGTTACCATGATAGTATTAGTGTCTAAACTAACATACTCAATTTTCCTAAGTACATCCGTTGTGTCTTTAATATATGAAGGCAAGCTTTCTACAAATGGTCGCAAAAAGTGATCCAAATACACACTCGTATTTGAAGTCAGGTTGCCTATACCGGACACAATCGGTCTACCTGGAGGTGGTACCATTTTTTTGTGTACTTTCGGTAGATGATAGAATGTTGCTATTCTAGGATTTTTGGGTAGCATGAAGTTAAACTCCTTTTGTGATATCAATTTTTCATCAAGCCCCTCTTTGAGTATGTCAGTTAGTAGTTTAAGGTATGTAGTGGTGGGATTGCTTTGTAGGATACAGTAACAATTTTTGTCAGAAAGTAGACGTTTGCATTCATCCACATAATCTGTCTGGTTCAAGATGACAATATTCCCACCTTTATCGGATGGTTTGATTGTTATATCATTATCTTGTTCCAAGTCCCGAAGGGCCAGTCTCTCAGAGTAGGTCAAATTTTGTTTGTTTTTGTGGCTGTGTAGTCTTTGTATATCATGGGTTACAAGTTTATTGAACACGTCCACATTGGTACTACAGTCGAAAGGGGGTGTGAAGGTGGATTTATTCTTGAGGTCTGTAAAGGGACCCTCCACAGGTGGTCTTAGACTTTCGTTTTCAAGTTGTTCGAGGATATCAATTGTGTCTAATTGTTGTGTGTCAAGGAGTTCCATTGGAGTGTTTATACTTCTCCACTGTCTGCGTTTTTTAAAAAATTTGTGCAATGACAACTTTCGGCAGAACAGGTTTAGATCCTTGACACATTCAAAATGGTCCAATTGATTGGTTGGACAAAATGATAAACCCTTAATTAGAAGATCGTTGTGGTTTTTGCTCAGGATTTTATTAGACAAATTGATCACCTGCGTCTCCTCATTCGTCTGGGCCTCCTGGGGGGTTCCTTGTAAGCCCACCTTTGTCTGTCCCGTAAATAGTCCTCCCTTTCCCCTCCGTGTTTTCCTCTTGCGGTTGGTATGGGAAAAAGGCCCGGGTTCTCTAAAAAAGTCTCCGCCCTTTGGGGTAGGGGAAAGGGAATATCAAACCCTGTATTGGGAATGTGTGTACCTGTATCTGCTTCTGTGTCACTAGCTGAGACCTCCCACTCGGTGGAAGATTCTTGTGTGTGGGGGTAGGGATTGTAGCGTCGATATCTACTTTTAAAGTGGAAAATCTTTCCCTCCTTAAAGTCTTCGTAGTCACGAACAAACTTTTTATGTTTTCTGTCTTTGATGTCTTTTTTAAATTTTTCTATGCTTGCTTTAAGTTTGTTCTCCAGCTCTTCAAAGATTGGGTCAGGTTTCCATTTATTGATATCTGCCAAAAGGACTTTGATTTCTGCTTTCACTGTATCTAGTTTTTTTGTCTCATAATCTACTAGTAGGCCCATCAGTTGTGCTGAGCATTGTAGTAGGATTTTATTCCAGTTAGTGAGGAAAGTAGTATCTGTTATCTGGTGAGAAGGTGGGAGCTTGACTCTTAGTCCTCTTGGGACTAGTTCCGTCTTTAGGTAATTTTCCAAACTCACCACCTCCCACCAGATTTTGGTTCGTGAGGTATAAGTTCTTTCTAAGTCCCTGAAAAAACTCTTAATATCTGCTACTGGGGTCTCTGTGCTAGGTATAGTTGTAACCGAGAAAGTATCTCTTGCTTCATTCATCCATTCATCAAAATTATGATCATCTGTCAGAAAACTCATCGTCATGTGTCTTGTCTCTCAGTGAGTCTACAGTGCACTTCGCACAATGTGGATCAGAAGTTTGTCAAGGTAAATTCTGGAGAATCGGGAGCTGGTTTAAATAATGAACATTAGCTGTTCTATAACCGTTTATTAGAAAAGGTGAATAAACCGCTCGTCCGTGTATTATATTTGGTGCTTAAATGCGATATATAACAGGTGCTTTGAGGGAAAAATAGAATATATTACAGTGTAGATCCCAGAAGGATCAGAAAAGGCTCCCTCATATGATAAGCACTCAATGTTAGTACACTGTGGTGAGACTTACAATAGTCTATCGGTATCAATACCTTAAGATAGAACAAAAAGGTGTGGCCCTTCTCGACCGGGTAAGTTCAGGAAAAATAATAAAATTTTATTAGTTCATTGTAGTTGATCAAGATTAAAAACACATATAAAACATTCAAACATTAAAAAAAACCCGTATTGAAGTGGTTAGGTGAATTGGCAGTAAATTGCTATATTATGTTTCACCATGGGCGTCTAAATAGCGATTATCACTGTTAGTGGACAAGCAGGTAAGTATGCTCCTTCAAACCTCAATGGCGGAAGGAGTATTTATCAGAGATGTAGTCTCTATATATATGCTGGTAAGTTGGCAAAAATACAGGTAACCTCTATCCAAGGGTGCAATGATAATTGTTCAAAAGTGTGTCTAGGGGCACTGTATAATTTTCAAATGAATAACACAGTGGTAGATTCTAATGCCTCTTTATGGAATGTGAACGATAAGATTGAAGCCCCCAACTGCGGGCAAAACCACTTGAGACACACTTGCAGGGTATGCTGGTTAAATGCAAGTCTGTATATAATACATTATTGTTCCTGCAGAGATATGATGGATACTGGTATCTCGTGTGAACAATAGATTGTATGATGAAAGCCCCCACTGCGGGCAAAACCGCTTAGATACACACACATACAAGGTATGCTCATTAGGTGTAGGCCTGTATACAAAACAATGTTGTCCCTACTTGCGGGTGTTGCCAAAACTAATGGTTTCACAGTCGGAATATTGATAGCTTAAGGATGTAATCATCCCGTAATTAATACAGTTAGCTCACCTTTTATCTAAAATAATATCAAGGTTACTTTACAAGAGGGTACATAGTATCCTACAAAGGTCTGACAAGATAGATGTATTCATAATAATGTTGACTGATGAAATCATACTGACCATGTAAATGAATCATTCTATTTCAAATTCTATATATTTAGCCATGGTCTATAACTAGAGCATACTCATTACAAATGACAACGAGACATTTGAATACACATTTTTTATTCACTATTATTTATTATTTCCCTCACATGTCATATATTCCAATATGAAATATATATACCCCAATAGAAAATATATATACACCCACTATCACTTTTAGTTAGTGGACACACCATTTTATAAGTCACAGCAATATTCACGGTCAATGGTACATGATGCGGGATATCTACTCTGAGATTAAATATACCTTAAGTAACTCTGACCTGTATTGACCTTAAGGGCAGGTCTTATTGAAAGATCATTCCTACATCATTTACATACCGTTGCTAACCACTTCCAATCATTTCACTATTTATATAGGTTCTTATTCACTATAATTAGCTAATTCCTAGTCACATGTATATTCACATTTTTTAGAGCATGAAACACAACACCAGAATGTCTTGCAGTTAAATATACCTTAAGTAATTTGGACCTGTATTGACCTTATGGGCAGGTCTCTAGGATAGATCACTCCTACACAAGCTTATACCAGTTTCATTTTACATTATTCATTTCTACATCATGACAATAACATTGCTATATGTATTAACATTTACAATGACCCATAACCATCTACAATAACGGCCCAGAATGTCTTGTAGTTAAATATACCTTAAGTAATTTGGACCTGTATTGACCTTATGGGCAGGTCTCTAGGATAGATCACTCCTACACAAGCTTATACCAGTTTCATTTTACATTATTCATTTCAACATCATAACATTGCTATATGTATTAGCATTTACAATGATTTATAACCATCTACAATAACTCCAAGACAGTTCACGTACTTCACTAATCTCACATTAATGTTTCATTTCCATCTGTTTGATCACTACCCTAGATACTACCCAAATAATTAGACATCAGATCAATAAACAAGCATATATTCATTATGAACGACTCATTTTATCAACCAAGTAGTATTTCATCAGTCAACTACATCTTCTGGTTCAACCCACTAATATATGTGACCACTGGATGTTCATTCTGAGACACACATTAGTAAGTCTCAATCCTGATATGCTCCATAGTCAACAACTATATCAATGCTATTAAGCCCCACAAGAGGTTAACACTACGGGACATTAGACACTTCGCATAATGGGGAAGTATCCCTTTCATGACCCGATTGGATCTCGGGCAGAAACCACGCCCCCATGACCTAGAGGGGCGGGATATTTTTCCCTATAAATACTCACCGGCATAGTAAGGGAACACACTCCTCCCCTTGAAGAAGCGTGTCAGTCTACGCGAAACGATCGTCGGGACGTGGTGACGTCACGAGTGACGTCATCAGAAGTGGCAGCGTCAGCGAACAGAGGCAGCAGCATTTGGGAAGACAGGCTTGTATTGATAACAGGAGTACAGCGACTTATACACTGGCGACACACTTTATTCGAGCTTGGCTAGTCCCACGAATTCGGGTATACCCGGGTGTATTGAGGTTTGTGACTGTTTTCTGCCCGAGTGCATTGAGTTATTTTCCAAGCAGGGATTGAAGCATTTTATTCCCTCTGGCTGCAATACTGCACAGTTTATATATATAAACTGCATTACAATTCATGAATTTATGCCATCTGGTAGACACGCGAAGCATTGCAGCCTATTAAATCCTAATCATTATCATTTAACAGATCAGCCGCCCATCAGCCAGGCATGAACCCAGGCTGGGAAGGCAAATGCAACGGGGCTTGTCAGAGGTCAGGAGTGGCGCATTCCAGGTATCTGCCAGGTACATACCGGGTATTTGCTCGAATAAAGTGTGTCGGTGCAGTATGTGTGTGCTAAGTGGCTTTTCCCACAGTGGGGGCTTCCAGCATATAACGGAACACACAAGAGATATTTGAACCTGCAATATCGCTGTTTTAGTCTCCCTGAAACGGAGCTAACTGTATTAATTACGGGATGATTACATCCTTAAGCTATCAATATTCCGACTGTGAAACCATTAGTTTTGGCAACACCCGCAAGTAGGGACAACATTGTTTTGTATACAGGCCTACACCTAATGAGCATACCTTGTATGTGTGTGTATCTAAGCGGTTTTGCCCGCAGTGGGGGCTTTCATCATACAATCTATTGTTCACACGAGATACCAGTATCCATCATATCTCTGCAGGAACAATAATGTATTATATACAGACTTGCATTTAACCAGCATACCCTGCAAGTGTGTCTCAAGTGGTTTTGCCCGCAGTTGGGGGCTTCAATCTTATCGTTCACATTCCATAAAGAGGCATTAGAATCTACCACTGTGTTATTCATTTGAAAATTATACAGTGCCCCTAGACACACTTTTGAACAGTTATCATTGCACCCTTGGATAGAGGTTACCTGTATTTTTGCCAACTTACCAGCATATATATAGAGACTACATCTCTGATAAATACTCCTTCCGTCATTGAGGTTTGAAGGAGCATACTTACCTGCTTGTCCACTAACAGTGATAATCGCTATTTAGACGCCCATGGTGAAACATAATATAGCAATTTACTGCCAATTCACCTAACCACTTCAATACGGGTTTTTTTTAATGTTTGAATGTTTTATATGTGTTTTTAATCTTGATCAACTACAATGAACTAATAAAATTTTATTATTTTTCCTGAACTTACCCGGTCGAGAAGGGCCACACCTTTTTGTTCTATCTTAAGGTATTGATACCGATAGACTATTGTAAGTCTCACCACAGTGTACTAACATTGAGTGCTTATCATATGAGGGAGCCTTTTCTGATCCTTCTGGGATCTACACTGTAATATATTCTATTTTTCCCTCAAAGCACCTGTTATATATCGCATTTAAGCACCAAATATAATACACGGACGAGCGGTTTATTCACCTTTTCTAATAAACGGTTATAGAACAGCTAATGTTCATTATTTAAACCAGCTCCCGATTCTCCAGAATTTACCTTGACAAACTTCTGATCCACATTGTGCGAAGTGCACTGTAGACTCACTGAGAGACAAGACACATGACGATGAGTTTTCTGACAGATGATCATAATTTTGATGAATGGATGAATGAAGCAAGAGATACTTTCTCGGTTACAACTATACCTAGCACAGAGACCCCAGTAGCAGATATTAAGAGTTTTTTCAGGGACTTAGAAAGAACTTATACCTCACGAACCAAAATCTGGTGGGAGGTGGTGAGTTTGGAAAATTACCTAAAGACGGAACTAGTCCCAAGAGGACTAAGAGTCAAGCTCCCACCTTCTCACCAGATAACAGATACTACTTTCCTCACTAACTGGAATAAAATCCTACTACAATGCTCAGCACAACTGATGGGCCTACTAGTAGATTATGAGACAAAAAAACTAGATACAGTGAAAGCAGAAATCAAAGTCCTTTTGGCAGATATCAATAAATGGAAACCTGACCCAATCTTTGAAGAGCTGGAGAACAAACTTAAAGCAAGCATAGAAAAAATTAAAAAAGACATCAAAGACAGAAAACATAAAAAGTTTGTTCGTGACTACGAAGACTTTAAGGAGGGAAAGATTTTCCACTTTAAAAGTAGATATCGACGCTACAATCCCTACCCCCACACACAAGAATCTTCCACTGAGTGGGAGGTCTCAGCTAGTGACACAGAAGCAGATACAGGTACACACATTCCCAATACAGGGTTTGATATTCCCTTTCCCCTACCCCAAAGGGCGGAGACTTTTTTAGAGAACCCGGGCCTTTTTCCCATACCAACCGCAAGAGGAAAACACGGAGGGGAAAGGGAGGACTATTTACGGGACAGACAAAGGTGGGCTTACAAGGAACCCCCCAGGAGGCCCAGACGAATGAGGAGACGCAGGTGATCAATTTGTCTAATAAAATCCTGAGCAAAAACCACAACGATCTTCTAATTAAGGGTTTATCATTTTGTCCAACCATTCAATTGGACCATTTTGAATGTGTCAAGGATCTAAACCTGTTCTGCCGAAAGTTGTCATTGCACAAATTTTTTAAAAAACGCAGACAGTGGAGAAGTATAAACACTCCAATGGAACTCCTTGACACACAACAATTAGACACAATTGATATCCTCGAACAACTTGAAAACGAAAGTCTAAGACCACCTGGGGAGGGTCCCTTTACAGACCTCAAGAATAAATCCACCTTCACACCCCCTTTCGACTGTAGTACCAATGTGGACGTGTTCAATAAACTTGTAACCCATGATATACAAAGACTACACAGCCACAAAAACAAACAAAATTTGACCTACTCTGAGAGACTGGCCCTTCGGGACTTGGAACAAGATAATGATATAACAATCAAACCATCCGATAAAGGTGGGAATATTGTCATCTTGAACCAGACAGATTATGTGGATGAATGCAAACGTCTACTTTCTGCCAAAAATTGTTACTGTATCCTACAAAGCAATCCCACCACTACATACCTTAAACTACTAACTGACATACTCAAAGAGGGGCTTGATGAAAAATTGATATCACAAAAGGAGTTTAACTTCATGCTACCCAAAAATCCTAGAATAGCAACATTCTATCATCTACCGAAAGTACACAAAAAAATGGTACCACCTCCAGGTAGACCGATTGTGTCCGGTATAGGCAACCTGACTTCAAATACGAGTGTGTATTTGGATCACTTTTTGCGACCATTTGTAGAAAGCTTGCCTTCATATATTAAAGACACAACGGATGTACTTAGGAAAATTGAGTATGTTAGTTTAGACACTAATACTATCATGGTAACCTTAGACGTGGAGGGATTATACTCAAGCATCCCACATGACTACGGTATTAGAGCAGTGGAACATTTTCTCAAAGCAAGAAGTACAGATTGCATACTGCACAATACATTTGTTCTCAAACTATTAGACTATGTACTGACCCACAATTTCTTTCTGTTCAATAACATCATGTATCACCAGATACAAGGAACAGCTATGGGGACCACATGTGCTCCCACCTATGCCAATTTATACCTAGGCTGGTGGGAGGAAACAGTGGTCTTCATAGAGATGCAAGAACGATACACAGAATATGTAGAATTGTGGGTCAGATACATAGATGATATCTTTCTTATCTGGAAGGGTACAGAGGATTTGTTACATGAATTTATTAACATGCTAAATTGTAACTCTCACAACTTGAAATTGACGTCACATGTGGACAGACAGAGAGTAGAATTTCTAGATCTCTATATCTCCAGATCTTCTGATGGGCACCTAGAAACCACAATCTTCAGGAAACCCACAGCCACCAACAGCCTTCTAATGGCCAATAGCCACCATCCACAACATATCACCAATAATATACCGATAGGTCAATTTTTGAGATTACGCAGAAACTGCTCCACCACATCTGAGTTCACCAAACAATCTAGGGAAATGTTTCAAAGATTCAAAAAGAGAGGATACAGTAACAAAATATTGAAAAAAGCATACCACAGGGCTCTGACAGAACCAAGATCCAAATTGTTGATAAATAAAAATAAAAAAAGAGAATCAAGAGATGAAACCATTCGGTTCATCTCAACATACAACAATCAATGGCGAGAAGTCAAAAATATCCTTAACACACACTGGCATATCCTCAGAGAGGATACAGACCTGCAAAAAATCCTCAAAGAGTATCCAAGCATAGGCTACAGACGTAGTCAGAATATGAAAGACAGATTAGTGCACAGCCACTTTAAACAAACTCACAAGAAAACTTGGTTAGGCACTAAACCGTGTGGATCATACCCATGCTCGAGGTGCAAAGCATGTATCAACATGCCAGTGACTAAACAGTTCGTTGACTCATCCAATTCCAAAACCTTCCAGATAAAAGACTTCATCAACTGCCTCACGGCGGGTACAATATATTTGATGAACTGCGAATGCGGCCTCAAATATGTTGGAAAAACACACAGACCTCTAAAGACCAGAATTTTGGAGCATATAGGAAATGTACGGAACTCCACTGATACACCAGTGGCCAGACATATAATTGAACATCATAAAGGGGATTCGAGAGTCATGCACTTTTGTGGCATCGAATATGTACCCAGGGACCCTAGAGGGGGTGACTGGGACAAACGACTACTTCAGAAAGAATGTCGTTGGATCTACCAACTCCAGACCCTCTCACCCCTGGGCCTCAACGAGGGTTTCATATATTCACCTTTTATCTAAAATAATATCAAGGTTACTTTACAAGAGGGTACATAGTATCCTACAAAGGTCTGACAAGATAGATGTATTCATAATAATGTTGACTGATGAAATCATACTGACCATGTAAATGAATCATTCTATTTCAAATTCTATATATTTAGCCATGGTCTATAACTAGAGCATACTCATTACAAATGACAACGAGACATTTGAATACACATTTTTTATTCACTATTATTTATTATTTCCCTCACATGTCATATATTCCAATATGAAATATATATACCCCAATAGAAAATATATATACACCCACTATCACTTTTAGTTAGTGGACACACCATTTTATAAGTCACAGCAATATTCACGGTCAATGGTACATGATGCGGGATATCTACTCTGAGATTAAATATACCTTAAGTAACTCTGACCTGTATTGACCTTAAGGGCAGGTCTTATTGAAAGATCATTCCTACATCATTTACATACCGTTGCTAACCACTTCCAATCATTTCACTATTTATATAGGTTCTTATTCACTATAATTAGCTAATTCCTAGTCACATGTATATTCACATTTTTTAGAGCATGAAACACAACACCAGAATGTCTTGCAGTTAAATATACCTTAAGTAATTTGGACCTGTATTGACCTTATGGGCAGGTCTCTAGGATAGATCACTCCTACACAAGCTTATACCAGTTTCATTTTACATTATTCATTTCTACATCATGACAATAACATTGCTATATGTATTAACATTTACAATGACCCATAACCATCTACAATAACGGCCCAGAATGTCTTGTAGTTAAATATACCTTAAGTAATTTGGACCTGTATTGACCTTATGGGCAGGTCTCTAGGATAGATCACTCCTACACAAGCTTATACCAGTTTCATTTTACATTATTCATTTCAACATCATAACATTGCTATATGTATTAGCATTTACAATGATTTATAACCATCTACAATAACTCCAAGACAGTTCACGTACTTCACTAATCTCACATTAATGTTTCATTTCCATCTGTTTGATCACTACCCTAGATACTACCCAAATAATTAGACATCAGATCAATAAACAAGCATATATTCATTATGAACGACTCATTTTATCAACCAAGTAGTATTTCATCAGTCAACTACATCTTCTGGTTCAACCCACTAATATATGTGACCACTGGATGTTCATTCTGAGACACACATTAGTAAGTCTCAATCCTGATATGCTCCATAGTCAACAACTATATCAATGCTATTAAGCCCCACAAGAGGTTAACACTACGGGACATTAGACACTTCGCATAATGGGGAAGTATCCCTCTCATGACCCGATTGGATCTCGGGCAGAAACCACGCCCCCATGACCTAGAGGGGCGGGATATTTTTCCCTATAAATACTCACCGGCATAGTAAGGGAACACACTCCTCCCCTTGAAGAAGCGTGTCAGTCTACGCGAAACGATCGTCGGGACGTGGTGACGTCACGAGTGACGTCATCAGAAGTGGCAGCGTCAGCGAACAGAGACAGCAGCATTTGGGAAGACAGGCTTGTATTGATAGCAGGAGTACAGCGACTTATATGTGTGTGCTAAGTGGCTTTTCCCACAGTGGGGGCTTCCAGCATATAACGGAACACACAAGAGATATTTGAACCTGCAATATCGCTGTTTTAGTCTCCCTGAAACGGAGCTAACTGTATTAATTACGGGATGATTACATCCTTAAGCTATCAATATTCCGACTGTGAAACCATTAGTTTTGGCAACACCCGCAAGTAGGGACAACATTGTTTTGTATACAGGCCTACACCTAATGAGCATACCTTGTATGTGTGTGTATCTAAGCGGTTTTGCCCGCAGTGGGGGCTTTCATCATACAATCTATTGTTCACACGAGATACCAGTATCCATCATATCTCTGCAGGAACAATAATGTATTATATACAGACTTGCATTTAACCAGCATACCCTGCAAGTGTGTCTCAAGTGGTTTTGCCCGCAGTTGGGGGCTTCAATCTTATCGTTCACATTCCATAAAGAGGCATTAGAATCTACCACTGTGTTATTCATTTGAAAATTATACAGTGCCCCTAGACACACTTTTGAACAGTTATCATTGCACCCTTGGATAGAGGTTACCTGTATTTTTGCCAACTTACCAGCATATATATAGAGACTACATCTCTGATAAATACTCCTTCCGCCATTGAGGTTTGAAGGAGCATACTTACCTGCTTGTCCACTAACAGTGATAATCGCTATTTAGACGCCCATGGTGAAACATAATATAGCAATTTACTGCCAATTCACCTAACCACTTCAATACGGGTTTTTTTTAATGTTTGAATGTTTTATATGTGTTTTTAATCTTGATCAACTACAATGAACTAATAAAATTTTATTATTTTTCCTGAACTTACCCGGTCGAGAAGGGCCACACCTTTTTGTTCTATCATAAGGTATTGATACCGATAGACTATTGTAAGTCTCACCACAGTGTACTAACATTGAGTGCTTATCATATGAGGGAGCCTTTTCTGATCCTTCTGGGATCTACACTGTAATATATTCTATTTTTCCCTCAAAGCACCTGTTATATATCGCATTTAAGCACCAAATATAATACACGGACGAGCGGTTTATTCACCTTTTCTAATAAACGGTTATAGAACAGCTAATGTTCATTATTTAAACCAGCTCCCGATTCTCCAGAATTTACCTTGACAAACTTCTGATCCACATTGTGCGAAGTGCACTGTAGACTCACTGAGAGACAAGACACATGACGATGAGTTTTCTGACAGATGATCATAATTTTGATGAATGGATGAATGAAGCAAGAGATACTTTCTCGGTTACAACTATACCTAGCACAGAGACCCCAGTAGCAGATATTAAGAGTTTTTTCAGGGACTTAGAAAGAACTTATACCTCACGAACCAAAATCTGGTGGGAGGTGGTAAGTTTGGAAAATTACCTAAAGACGGAACTAGTCCCAAGAGGACTAAGAGTCAAGCTCCCACCTTCTCACCAGATAACAGGTACTACTTTCCTCACTAACTGGAATAAAATCCTACTACAATGCTCAGCACAACTGATGGGCCTACTAGTAGATTATGAGACAAAAAAACTAGATACAGTGAAAGCAGAAATCAAAGTCCTTTTGGCAGATATCAATAAATGGAAACCTGACCCAATCTTTGAAGAGCTGGAGAACAAACTTAAAGCAAGCATAGAAAAAATTAAAAAAGACATCAAAGACAGAAAACATAAAAAGTTTGTTCGTGACTACGAAGACTTTAAGGAGGGAAAGATTTTCCACTTTAAAAGTAGATATCGACGCTACAATCCCTACCCCCACACACAAGAATCTTCCACCGAGTGGGAGGTCTCAGCTAGTGACACAGAAGCAGATACAGGTACACACATTCCCAATACAGGGTTTGATATTCCCTTTCCCCTACCCCAAAGGGCGGAGACTTTTTTAGAGAACCTGGGCCTTTTTCCCATACCAACCGCAAGAGGAAAACACGGAGGGGAAAGGGAGGACTATTTACGGGACAGACAAAGGTGGGCTTACAAGGAACCCCCCAGGAGGCCCAGACGAATGAGGAGACGCAGGTGATCAATTTGTCTAATAAAATCCTGAGCAAAAACCACAACGATCTTCTAATTAAGGGTTTATCATTTTGTCCAACCAATCAATTGGACCATTTTGAATGTGTCAAGGATCTAAACCTGTTCTGCCGAAAGTTGTCATTGCACAAATTTTTTAAAAAACGCAGACAGTGGAGAAGTATAAACACTCCAATGGAACTCCTTGACACACAACAATTAGACACAATTGATATCCTCGAACAACTTGAAAACGAAAGTCTAAGACCACCTGGGGAGAGTCCCTTTACAGACCTCAAGAATAAATCCACCTTCACACCCCCTTTCGACTGTAGTACCAATGTGGACGTGTTCAATAAACTTGTAACCCATGATATACAAAGACTACACAGCCACAAAAACAAACAAAATTTGACCTACTCTGAGAGACTGGCCCTTCGGGACTTGGAACAAGATAATGATATAACAATCAAACCATCCGATAAAGGTGGGAATATTGTCATCTTGAACCAGACAGATTATGTGGATGAATGCAAACGTCTACTTTCTGACAAAAATTGTTACTGTATCCTACAAAGCAATCCCACCACTACATACCTTAAACTACTAACTGACATACTCAAAGAGGGGCTTGATGAAAAATTGATATCACAAAAGGAGTTTAACTTCATGCTACCCAAAAATCCTAGAATAGCAACATTCTATCATCTACCGAAAGTACACAAAAAAATGGTACCACCTCCAGGTAGACCGATTGTGTCCGGTATAGGCAACCTGACTTCAAATACGAGTGTGTATTTGGATCACTTTTTGCGACCATTTGTAGAAAGCTTGCCTTCATATATTAAAGACACAACGGATGTACTTAGGAAAATTGAGTATGTTAGTTTAGACACTAATACTATCATGGTAACCTTAGACGTGGAGGGATTATACTCAAGTATCCCACATGACTACGGTATTAGAGCAGTGGAACATTTTCTCAAAGCAAGAAGTACAGATTGCATACTGCACAATACATTTGTTCTCAAACTATTAGACTATGTACTGACCCACAATTTCTTTCTGTTCAATAACATCATGTATCACCAGATACAAGGAACAGCTATGGGGACCACATGTGCTCCCACCTATGCCAATTTATACCTAGGCTGGTGGGAGGAAACAGTGGTCTTCATAGAGATGCAAGAACGATACACAGAATATGTAGAATTGTGGGTCAGATACATAGATGATATCTTTCTTATCTGGAAGGGTACAGAGGATTTGTTACATGAATTTATTAACATGCTAAATTGTAACTCTCACAACTTGAAATTGACGTCACATGTGGACAGACAGAGAGTAGAATTTCTAGATCTCTATATCTCCAGATCTTCTGATGGGCACCTAGAAACCACAATCTTCAGGAAACCCACAGCCACCAACAGCCTTCTAATGGCCAATAGCCACCATCCACAACATATCACCAATAATATACCGATAGGTCAATTTTTGAGATTACGCAGAAACTGCTCCACCACATCTGAGTTCACCAAACAATCTAGGGAAATGTTTCAAAGATTCAAAAAGAGAGGATACAGTAACAAAATATTGAAAAAAGCATACCACAGGGCTCTGACAGAACCAAGATCCAAATTGTTGATAAATAAAAATAAAAAAAGAGAATCAAGAGATGAAACCATTCGGTTCATCTCAACATACAACAATCAATGGCGAGAAGTCAAAAATATCCTTAACACACACTGGCATATCCTCAGAGAGGATACAGACCTGCAAAAAATCCTCAAAGAGTATCCAAGCATAGGCTACAGACGTAGTCAGAATATGAAAGACAGATTAGTGCACAGCCACTTTAAACAAACTCACAAGAAAACTTGGTTAGGCACTAAACCGTGTGGATCATACCCATGCTCGAGGTGCAAAGCATGTATCAACATGCCAGTGACTAAACAGTTCGTTGACTCATCCAATTCCAAAACCTTCCAGATAAAAGACTTCATCAACTGCCTCACGGCGGGTACAATATATTTGATGAACTGCGAATGCGGCCTCAAATATGTTGGAAAAACACACAGACCTCTAAAGACCAGAATTTTGGAGCATATAGGAAATGTACGGAACTCCACTGATACACCAGTGGCCAGACATATAATTGAACATCATAAAGGGGATTCGAGAGTCATGCACTTTTGTGGCATCGAATATGTACCCAGGGACCCTAGAGGGGGTGACTGGGACAAACGACTACTTCAGAAAGAATGTCGTTGGATCTACCAACTCCAGACCCTCTCACCCCTGGGCCTCAACGAGGGTTTCATATATTCACCTTTTATCTAAAATAATATCAAGGTTACTTTACAAGAGGGTACATAGTATCCTACAAAGGTCTGACAAGATAGATGTATTCATAATAATGTTGACTGATGAAATCATACTGACCATGTAAATGAATCATTCTATTTCAAATTCTATATATTTAGCCATGGTCTATAACTAGAGCATACTCATTACAAATGACAACGAGACATTTGAATACACATTTTTTATTCACTATTATTTATTATTTCCCTCACATGTCATATATTCCAATATGAAATATATATACCCCAATAGAAAATATATATACACCCACTATCACTTTTAGTTAGTGGACACACCATTTTATAAGTCACAGCAATATTCACGGTCAATGGTACATGATGCGGGATATCTACTCTGAGATTAAATATACCTTAAGTAACTCTGACCTGTATTGACCTTAAGGGCAGGTCTTATTGAAAGATCATTCCTACATCATTTACATACCGTTGCTAACCACTTCCAATCATTTCACTATTTATATAGGTTCTTATTCACTATAATTAGCTAATTCCTAGTCACATGTATATTCACATTTTTTAGAGCATGAAACACAACACCAGAATGTCTTGCAGTTAAATATACCTTAAGTAATTTGGACCTGTATTGACCTTATGGGCAGGTCTCTAGGATAGATCACTCCTACACAAGCTTATACCAGTTTCATTTTACATTATTCATTTCTACATCATGACAATAACATTGCTATATGTATTAACATTTACAATGACCCATAACCATCTACAATAACGGCCCAGAATGTCTTGTAGTTAAATATACCTTAAGTAATTTGGACCTGTATTGACCTTATGGGCAGGTCTCTAGGATAGATCACTCCTACACAAGCTTATACCAGTTTCATTTTACATTATTCATTTCAACATCATAACATTGCTATATGTATTAGCATTTACAATGATTTATAACCATCTACAATAACTCCAAGACAGTTCACGTACTTCACTAATCTCACATTAATGTTTCATTTCCATCTGTTTGATCACTACCCTAGATACTACCCAAATAATTAGACATCAGATCAATAAACAAGCATATATTCATTATGAACGACTCATTTTATCAACCAAGTAGTATTTCATCAGTCAACTACATCTTCTGGTTCAACCCACTAATATATGTGACCACTGGATGTTCATTCTGAGACACACATTAGTAAGTCTCAATCCTGATATGCTCCATAGTCAACAACTATATCAATGCTATTAAGCCCCACAAGAGGTTAACACTACGGGACATTAGACACTTCGCATAATGGGGAAGTATCCCTCTCATGACCCGATTGGATCTCGGGCAGAAACCACGCCCCCATGACCTAGAGGGGCGGGATATTTTTCCCTATAAATACTCACCGGCATAGTAAGGGAACACACTCCTCCCCTTGAAGAAGCGTGTCAGTCTACGCGAAACGATCGTCGGGACGTGGTGACGTCACGAGTGACGTCATCAGAAGTGGCAGCGTCAGCGAACAGAGGCAGCAGCATTTGGGAAGACAGGCTTGTATTGATAGCAGGAGTACAGCGACTTATATGTGTGTGCTAAGTGGCTTTTCCCACAGTGGGGGCTTCCAGCATATAACGGAACACACAAGAGATATTTGAACCTGCAATATCGCTGTTTTAGTCTCCCTGAAACGGAGCTAACTGTATTAATTACGGGATGATTACATCCTTAAGCTATCAATATTCCGACTGTGAAACCATTAGTTTTGGCAACACCCGCAAGTAGGGACAACATTGTTTTGTATACAGGCCTACACCTAATGAGCATACCTTGTATGTGTGTGTATCTAAGCGGTTTTGCCCGCAGTGGGGGCTTTCATCATACAATCTATTGTTCACACGAGATACCAGTATCCATCATATCTCTGCAGGAACAATAATGTATTATATACAGACTTGCATTTAACCAGCATACCCTGCAAGTGTGTCTCAAGTGGTTTTGCCCGCAGTTGGGGGCTTCAATCTTATCGTTCACATTCCATAAAGAGGCATTAGAATCTACCACTGTGTTATTCATTTGAAAATTATACAGTGCCCCTAGACACACTTTTGAACAGTTATCATTGCACCCTTGGATAGAGGTTACCTGTATTTTTGCCAACTTACCAGCATATATATAGAGACTACATCTCTGATAAATACTCCTTCCGCCATTGAGGTTTGAAGGAGCATACTTACCTGCTTGTCCACTAACAGTGATAATCGCTATTTAGACGCCCATGGTGAAACATAATATAGCAATTTACTGCCAATTCACCTAACCACTTCAATACGGGTTTTTTTTAATGTTTGAATGTTTTATATGTGTTTTTAATCTTGATCAACTACAATGAACTAATAAAATTTTATTATTTTTCCTGAACTTACCCGGTCGAGAAGGGCCACACCTTTTTGTTCTATCTTAAGGTATTGATACCGATAGACTATTGTAAGTCTCACCACAGTGTACTAACATTGAGTGCTTATCATATGAGGGAGCCTTTTCTGATCCTTCTGGGATCTACACTGTAATATATTCTATTTTTCCCTCAAAGCACCTGTTATATATCGCATTTAAGCACCAAATATAATACACGGACGAGCGGTTTATTCACCTTTTCTAAATACATTTTTCTCAAGGAGGGGGGGGGGGGGGATTTGCTGAATTACAAGGTGACAACTAATGCTATTGAAATAGGTGTCTGGTCAGTCAATTTGCCTTTTCAAGAGACTGCTCATACACTTAGCTCCCTTCCACCTCCCTGCTACTTTCAAGCTTAAATGACCACCCCCCTATAAAGGGCTGCCATATTCCTCTATACAAATATTCTGCCCCTGGCACACAGGGTTTGAAAAACTGAGCAATCTCATCTCATCTTGTCATTGAGAGAGGGGGAATTAGGCCAGGCCATTGACTGTTTTAATGCACACAGGAAAATAGGCGACAACTTTCCCCCCTTCTCCCAGTTGGATTTCTGTGAAAGAGAATAAAGGAAAAGGGGGAATTACTGCAGGATTACTATGAACCTGGAGTGATTACGTTAAGTACACACAAAATGTCAAAGCTTAATAAATAATACAGTATACAGTACTGAAGCTAATATGTAATACACAAAATCATAATATCTGCCAATATTTACCACATACCAGTAATACCGATAGATTTGTATATATCTTCAGTACACTTGTTCAGATTATTCAAATTTCATAAATTTACTGTACAGATGATTTGGGTACTGTAATGATAATATAAATACTTCACACATAGAGAGAAAACCTTTACTTGTACATAATGTAGACCTACCTGCTGCTTCCTGTCTGTACCAAACTTACCTTACTGCATGCCTGTCGCAAGACCATGACGCTCTAAATCAATGGGCAAAAACACTGCTAATGTGATTTATATCATTGTTGCATGTTGCTACAGTAAGAGTGTTTTCCCAGAAACTATTTATGCCCTTTACAAGTTTGTCTTGACAGGATTTAAATATATTCTTAGGTGATGTTTCAAAGTATGTCACACCAGTTCTATAGGGTTCAAATTGGGGGAACTGCAAAGTTAAGGACAAAAGCGGCAAATTAATTCCACAGATAAATAAAGTTGAAACAAAGAGAAACAGTTACAATACAGCACTTATTTTGGTGGGGTTTTCACCCAGTTTATTCCGCTTGCTTGCATAAATGCAGAAGAGGCACTGTGGTTTGGGTCATTATCCTGGAAGAACCGGTGACCATATTGGAAATCATCCCTAATATATGACTATAGGGGTGAGAATGGACTCCTGGAAAAAAATATTATCCATGATTCCTGGACCAACAGAAGTAAAAATGATGACAAAATGTGCATTATGGCATACACTATTACAGTGCATTACACTACAGCATGTGACTTTGTGACTTAATGTAACTTCAAATATTATTATGGGTCCTGGTCCAAGTCTCGAGATTGTATCCTACACATGGACCTTGAGTGGGTGCTTGGGTTGAGGTTTCAGGGCTAGATGTTTTTTTTTGCAGAAGGCAAAAGTGGAAAATGTGTCTAGGGCAACTGTTGTCTCATCAGAAAATATAATATCCTTAAAAGTTTTGCCACTATCGATCCATGCACGTGCTTGGTTGACTCTTCTTCTAATCTTGTTGAGCTCCTTATCATGACAAAGATGAGATATTAGGGGGTCTGGCATAACAACATAACAGCATTTAGGATGAAGCCATTTTGTGTGAATATTTCAATCCGCCATCTTGTCTTGTCTTTGTGAGTCTAATTTCTGTGTTTCATTTCTGTATAAACAAATGTGTGAAGCAGAGAATGGAATTTTTTCGCTCCTAGCTAAATTTATTGACCCTTCCTCATCCAATCAGCTTCAAATTAAAAGAGTAAACAGGCTAAAAGTTATGAGAACCCATGAGATAAACTTAGATCCTCGCAGTGAAACTAGTTCTCACACAAATGCCAGGTGGTAGGATAGGCACATCCCATTTAACCCCAGAAAGGTTTCTAGCTGACAGGCAGTTATACAATATTATTATGTATTACAAAATGACATCAGCTTTAGTATTGTTATGTATTACAAAATGAGGTAATGTTTAGTGACGTGCAAGCCCCCCCATAAAGGGGTGGAGCTTTAGGATTTAGGGTATAAATATATGGCATACCATGTTTATTGTTTAGAGAGCTTTTGTTTTGAAGCTGTCTCCGTTGTGCACTTGACTTGAATAAATTCACATGTTATTCTGTTTTCAAAATAACCTCAGACTGTGTTTCTTATTTACATCTTTTCACAGATGGCGCATTCCGAAATAGGGACTCAATATCATCGGAATCGAGCACCCGGATGAATCACTCCTCCATCACTCAAACCTGAGCGCTTATATGAATCAAGGTAAGGCTATCTGCATTTTTTAGACAAACAGCCTGATTAAATTGTTTTGAGTGGTGCGTGGAGCTGATTTTTGAACGGTGTCTTATCTGATGTGACGAGTAAGAATCCCTAGCAGTTTCACGTGAATTTATTATTCTCTGTTCCTGTATTCATTTTAAAGTGTAAGAGTTGTTAAGAGTTGTTAGGGGCTAAGGTAAGAGTCCCGTTAAAGGTTTTTGTGTTTTGGTGATGAAGGTGAGTGTTTTTGTGCTTAAAGGGATTGTTTTCAGACCGTCCTGGGTTGTGATAAATATTTTTGTTGTCTGAGCAGGACGGGTCCCTGATTGTACATTTGCTCTGTTTTGTCATTTACATACCAAGTGAGTTATTCATGGAGATCTGGTTAGAAAGTCTTATCTGTATCCATGTTATAAAAGTATAAGGTTTATCAGGACTGGGTTGGACCCGCTGAAGTGATTCAAGTTTTTCTTTGGTATAGTTATGGTGAGAAAATGTGATTGGGGAACAGTATTGTGACAGGTCCTTATCTGCATATTTACACTATTCAGAACAATAACATGCCAAAAGAGTTGTAAGTAATCAGCTTGCTTTGATTATTGTAACGCTAAATTGTACAGGTCAATTAACAGTTGATTGCTGTAGCCGAAATATTGTACAGGTCAATTAAATTTGATTTCTGTAACCGAAGAAGTATTGTACAGGTCAATTAAATTTGATTTCTGTAACAGGGGAATAATGGGAAACCAAAAATTCTCAAAGGATTGTGTGTCTGCAGACAAAGATAACAAAGAATGAATACAGAGAACGAAAAGAGACAATATAAATATATTTTGTTTGCCAGTGAATGGCACTGTTTGTACTATTATCAAATAATTGCGCAGATGTTTAAATGAAAGAGGGGTCTTTTTCTGTGGGATTGATAAGCTCAGGGAGCGCCGTCTCGTGTGTTTTTGAATCCCACAGGGAAACATACCTTACGTTAATATGGGTCAAAAGAATTATGTTGAGGGACAGAAGGATCCCGCTGCATTCATTTTTACCATTGCCAGGACAGAAGTTAATATAATAACAAGTGAAAAAGAAAGTGAATAGGAAAGAAATAGCAAGTGAATTTGCCGATAGATAATTAAGGCATATGTGTTGTTGAGGAAGTAGATATTGAGGGTTATTTTTATGACAGGTTTATATGCAGAAATTGGGATAAAATTAAAGACTGTGTGTATATTGTTTGGAAGGGACATAAAGTGTTATAAGTGTAAAAAGGTAGGACATGTTGCCAGTAATTGCAGAGCAGCCCTACGAGAGAGAGTAGAAGAAAAAGAATGGAATTTAAAAGGTTTGTTCGTACTGGCCACACGAATAGGTATTTTGAACCAGAAAATATTCTTTTTCCTTCTGTTCTAATGGCAACTAGAAAGAGAATAAAAGCAGGTTATTTATATGAGAAGCTGATTCGCTGTGTAGGAGAGAAGTTTGTGTCTATGTTCTTTGTGCGTCTGTATTGTGGTTTCTGTATTGTGTGTAAACCAGTAAAAACATGTCAATTGCATTTCTATAGGATTAGGATATGTTGGAGAGATTTTAAGCTTGCACGTATTGTTTAAATTATATAGGGTGTGTTCATAAATTGATCTAACCTCAGTTTAGTTCATTGTCCCATTTTTATTTTTTGAGAGGCCATATTTTTATTTTTGAAAGGTCATATTTTTAATTTTTGAGAGGCCATATTTTTATTTTTGAGAGTCCATACATTTTTTCGGTTTTATTGCTGTGTAGAGAGCTCCATTTTTAACTTTGAGCTGAAGTTTCAATCCAGTAATTAATATTTAGAAGACGGAGAAACTGTTTTGTTATCTGACTCTCAAGGTCTTTTTTTGGCGAAACGCCCGGGCTGGCAAACTGCCCAAGATAAACAAGCTCTGAAATTTTTCTCTGAGTGTCTTTAAAAAATAATGCTGTCTGTGTGTTCGGCACTGTGCAAAGAGATTATATTACAAGAAATTTAGTGTGAAGTCCTATACAAAAGCATTTGACTATTATATGAATATGTGATATATTTTATAACTTTTAACCATTTATTTTTTCCATAGGTGTTCTATTTTATTATAAGCAGTAGTTATTGTTAAAATATTTGTAGAATGTTTTGCCAAAGTGGTGCATTGGGAGTCACCTCTCGTTTTTGGATATGTTCTAGGTATAGAGTTAAAGGACAGGTGATACCTAGTTGCAAATACAGTTACATAAGTGAGCAGGGTATATATTATATGCAAGGCATTTCATATTTTTAGCAGAATAGTTACAATGGAGTGTTTGGGGTGGAGGCCTGACTGGAATTGGCTAGGGGCATTTGTCTTAGTATAGTAATTGTTTAATTGGGAGTGAACACATTTTTGTCCATGACTTTGGATAGTAGTGTATTGCAGTGTATGACTTTATATATAGAGTCAAAAATGTACTCAGCACTTCACAAAGAATACAGTAGAGGGAATTATAATAGAATAATAAGTGCAGCAAAATCAGACAATAGGAAAGGAAATCCCTGCCCTTAAGAGCTTACAATCTAAGGTTTGAGGGGAATTTACAGAGATAGCAGGTGAGGGAATAAGTGCTGTAGATGGCAGTGCTTGGCCACAATGGGTTTGGTAGGAGTGACTGTGTGTGAAATAATAGCCATGAGTGCAGGCTATTGGGATGTTTAATTTGTGGGGCAAGTTTTAAGGTTAGTTAGTATTTTATGAAAAGGTTGATACCATTTGCATCGGAGGAGATGACAGTGAGGCATGAATGAGAGCAAGTGTGTATGGGGAGAAGAGAGATTGGTCTGTAGTTTGAGACAGTGTTTTTGTCCCCACTTTTGAAGATTGGGACAGCTCTGGTAGTTTTCCAGGTCTTAGGGGTATGGCCTGTAGACAGGATAGAGTTGATTATGGAAGCAATTGATTTGACAATGGCTGAGGCCCAAAGCCTTAGGAACTTAGATTGTAGTACAGTCAAGTCCACATTAGCTGCTTAGTTTTAAATATGAGGAGCATTAATAGGAGATACCTCTGTCTATATGCAGATGTTAAGACAGTAGTAAACACATTGATACACAAATTTGTTCTTAGGTATAAATTATCTCCCTATGAGACACTTATGGGATGACTTATGACTAACAGTAGTTCAAAGGAACAAATTAAGGACCATCTATTGGTAATAAAAAAATTAATAATTATTGTATACCACTAATACATTTTTTGAGTCTCTCTAGGCATAAGGTATGATAAAAGTGCACCTACACGAGACGGAGTTAAAGGTCAAGTAGTTCCTAAACAAGCTCCTCATCCCAGATGAAAGGGCCCGTACTAACCACCAATACAGCAATTAAAGTGGCAGAGTTCTTTCCCTGGACCCAAAGTACAGTAAAGCTCATTCCAGCTCCACCAAAGACCAAAGACACCTAAAGCACAGCCGCATCAAGTTAACGTTTTGACGAGACAAACTTTGACCGTTAACCAACGAGGAAAATAAGATACCAGGCAGAGGCCTGATCTTATCAGGAACATTTCATTTTTTCAGAGACTCAATATTCCTGATTTCTATCAGAACATTTTATTTTTCAGAGACTCAATATTTTTTATTCTTTAGAGTGTGTTTAAGTTAGAAATTTAAGGTGTATGTACAATTGAGCCTTGATGGGAGGATTGGTTTCCTGGAAGTGTGGCTTGTGAAAGCTCTTGTATGTGTTTTGGCAGTACTCATCACTCTCTATGTATGTGTCATATGCAGCAAAACTTTGATCCAGAAGTGTGTTCCACCTCCACCGAGAGGAGGGGGTCACCCAGGGGGTGTGTCAGCTACAAGGAAAGGATCATAAGTCTGCCATGTTGACCATCGCAGACATTGTCTGTTCTGATGTTCTGAGTGAATGATGTATACAATGCGTGCAGGGGTGAGGATCATGCATTTCGCTTCCACAGATACCAAACCCCTTCAATTCTCAGTAATAGCTGAAAATATATGATGATAGAGATAGATGCCATATCCTTTATCTAGCAACTGCATACCCAAAGAAAGGTTGCTTGCATAAAATAAGGTTTTTAGTATTATGTGTATAATTTCTGTATTTTCCCATTTTTTAAGGGAACCTCTTTAAAGGGTGTATCACACACTAGGAACAAGAATCAATTTATGGGTCAAGTGTCTCCACCAAACAATGAAATCTGTGTAAAAATGTATGTTCAGTCAGATAACAATTTACAGGAAGGATGTGGCCTTAATTTTGCAGTTTTTAATTTCATCATTAAACCAAGAACAGGTTCAGATCAGGCTTATGGCCTTACAAAACAGAATGGCTTTAGATTACATTTTAGCATCAAAAGGAGGTGTATGTGCCCTAATTAAAGAACAATGTTGTGTTTTCATCCAAGATCAGAGTGGCAAGGTACAGCATGAGTTAGACAAGATAGAAGTAATTCAAGAAAGACTTAGGAAGGAAGGTGACACAGACTGGGACCCTTTGGGGCTGACTGGATTGGTAGGATCACTAGGAGCGAAATTTTTGAATGCAGAAATGTGTGTGATTGTGATACTCGTTGTCATCTATGTTTGTGTTACGTTTGTCAAAGGCATGATATACAAATATGCAACCCCATCTGCAGACATAATGCCATTGTTTGCAGAACCAATCTACAGCAGTCCCTTGAAGAAAGAAGATGCCAAGTACAATGTTCTAACTCTGGAAAAGAATTTGGCTATAACGCCATACGAGACAATGACTACATTTAGCAGGCACCCTCGTGCACTGTCCTATACCCTCAAGCAGCATTATGAAATGATGGAGCATCCTTGTGCCTCCCAACGTGTGTCTGAACTAAAATCATACCAATAATTCTCAAAAACAATGTTTTAAAGAATCAAAGGAGGGACTGACAAAGATGAGATATTAGGGGGTCTGCCATAACAACATAACAGCATTTAGGATGAAGCCATTTTGTGTGAATATTTCAATCCGCCATCTTGTCTTGTCTTTGTGAGTCTAATTTCTGTGTTTCATTTCTGTATAAACAAATGTGTGAAGCAGAGAATGGAATTTTTTCGCTCCTAGCTAAATTTATTGACCCTTCCTCATCCAATCAGCTTCAAATTAAAAGAGTAAACAGACTAAAAGTTATGAGAACCCATGAGATAAACTTAGATTCTCGCAGTGAAACTAGTTCTCACACAAATGCCAGGTGGTAGGATAGGCACATCCCATTTAACCCCAGAATGGTTTCTAGCTGACAGGCAGTTATACAATATTATTATGTATTACAAAATGACATCAGCTTTAGTATTGTTATGTATTACAAAATGAGGTAATGTTTAGTGACGTGCAAGCCCCCCCATAAAGGGGTGGAGCTTTAGGATTTAGGGTATAAATATATGGCATACCATGTTTATTGTTTAGAGAGCTTTTGTTTTGAAGCTGTCTCCGTTGTGCACTTGACTTGAATAAATTCACGTGTTATTCTGTTTTCAAAATAACCTCAGACTGTGTTTCTTATTTACATCTTTTCACAGGAAACACTGTAATGACAAAAAAGAGCGAGGTACAGTAAAAAAAAAGAGGTACAGTAAAACCACACTTTTGCATACAACACTACAGCATTATATTACAGTAAAACACTTTACCTGACACGTCCATACTTCCAGCCCAACTCACGCCTCATGCTGTTCCCAGACATTGTCAGGTTATGACTCTTCTCCAGAACTGTCTTAACTGCTGCTGTGGACTGTTCATCATTTGCGTCACTGATCTCATCCTCCAGCCTCTTCGCCGTCCTACAGTTTAAAAAAAATGAGAACAATTATAAGTGTACATATCTTACTGTAGCCATTAAAAGATGGACATGGCAGAATCATTTAAACTAAATTTGTGACATTTTTTTAAAGGATTCTTTTTTTTCTCAAATATTGTATATCAGTTATTAGGCTCAAAAGCAAATTTCAAAGACAAAATGGAAAACATTTCTAATTTGAAATCCAGGAGTCCAAATAGATTTCAAACACATTTTTCTAAGCATAAGTGTATACAGTACAGTAAAGGAAAAAAGAAGACAAGCGCACGATTCATAGTGTAGTATAGAAAAATATATTTGATGAAGGTATCAAAGGGTGAAAATTGCACATACAGAAATGTTGTTCTTTAAAGCATGTCATGCAACAAACGGCATGGGTTTACCATGGCTGATCCACATCTATCACGAGAGAGCAGCGGCTTTATCAGCTTCTGAATCCGATAGCCACGATACTTCCTCTCCATGCATGTAAGCAGATGGTAGCACTGGGGCACTGGAGAAAACACCACTAGCGCGGTGACTGCCACTCTCTGGCTTGTTACGTCACCACTCCGTTGCAGAAGCAACAAGATGTCAGACATATAAACAAAGCCCCAGATACTGTATAACCACAAAGAAGTTAATAATTAGCTGGATTGCTACTACAAAATCAAGGACTTGCAATTCAAGTCCACACCCTGAGCGTTTTGTAGAAATGAATCTACTTAATCAGGGAATACATTGTTCTCATTTTATGCCGGTATTTAAACACTTTACTCAAACCCAATTGGTCAGACTAAAACAGTGAGTGTGTATGAGTAGCAATCCAGATACATTCTGGTCATTGGACAAAGTGTGAAACAAAATAAACCTGGCGCCAGATAATGTCCAAAAATATGAGTCCTGTGATCATCTAGAATCCGCACTGTTGCTCACAGGTCATGACAGCCTATGCTAAAGACACTACATACAAACTCAAAAGTAACAGACTAAAATAATTTATTAAAACATAATGAACTATGTCATAAAAAAGGACCATAGACAGTGAGAAATGACAGGTGATCCGGAGGTGGTAAAATCAAAAACCTACTTACAAGAAGCAGGGTGATATCAGGCAGTAACAAGCTGAGGTAAATGTCCAAAGATATCCCTGTGCTGGTCCCGCAGAGCTCCAAGTCTGTGACGCCGATGCCGCCACCAAAGTTTCCCTGCAGTAACGGGGAACACCGAGCTGGGGGAAACAGACACGCTGGGGCCCTTTCTGCCCCTGAGGAAGTAGATCATATCTACGAAATGCGTAGGGTGGGTGCAAGTTGTTACCCTTTGGACTTATTCAGTGGGGAACTGTGTGTTGTGAGATTAGCATTACAAGCGGAGAGGTCTGTGTGCCTTTAACCTCGCGGGTGTACGTGCACGGGCGTGCGTTGGATGCCGGGTAGAGGAGGAGCAGCGTGAGGAGGGGACTAGCCACACGTGTTGTCGGCGTGAGCGCCCCAGCGTGTCTGTTTCCCCCAGCCCAGTGTTCCCCGTGACTGCAGGGAGACTTTGGTGACGTAAGTAGGGTTTTGATTTTACCACCTCCGGATCACCAGTCATTTCTCACTGTCTATGGTCCCTTTTTATGACATAGTTCATTATGTTTTAATAAATTATTTTAGTCTGTTACTTTTGAGTTTGTATGTAATGTCTTTAGCATAGGCTGTCATTACCCAACCGTTATATGCTATGATCTGTTTTTGTTTGTCTTCTCTCTTTTTACATGACCTGTGAGCAACAGTGCGGATTCTAGTGGATCACAGGACTCATCTTTTTGGACATTATCTGGCGCCAGGTTTATTTTGTTTCATGTATTATTCTGTCTGTACTGGACAGTAGCTATCAGGCAGCCTATCTTTATTTAAAGAGTGTATTTTTGATTTATTACTAGTTAGTTATTTAGTCACTTTTGCGCTTTATTCACTGCATTTTTTCTCATTGGGCAAAGTGTATTACAAATACAGTAATAGTTAATTAAAAACATTGAGTATACCAAAAATGTAATACAACATGAATAAAAATGCAAAATCAACATTCATATGCAATGAATGTATCAATAGAAAATAAACACCAATGTATAGGAGATGCTGAAATGAAAGAGTTATTTAAAATAATTTTTCTAGGCATCGCTGCTTTAGAAAAGGAATAAAGTGCAGATTAATGCATTTTCGATGTATATTCAATGTGTATTGCATCTACAGAAGTGATGTTATATTTATCATGTACCTGTACAGGTAATTTATATGCCCACTTTTTCCACCTTTACATCGTGGGCGAACCCGCCAACGAATTACGTCAGGGATACTGTGCATAAAAGTCGACACAAATTGCATAGCCTCCCACACGTTGATCTCTATCTGAACAAAAGGCAAAGCTACCTAAAGAAACAGCACTGATAGCTCCAAAGGCAAAGAATCTCGGACCGGTGTTCAGAAAGAAGAAAATGGAAAAAGTAATCTCTTCTAAAATATTTTTGGCAGAGCAGCTCCAGCTCACCTGCTCCAAGCACATCTGAACCAGCCGTTTACTGCACCCACCGATGCTGAACCATCCATCATCCACTCAAATTGTCCTATGCCAAGCGATACCGAACCAGCCATCGCCCGCTCATCTCGTCCTTCACCCACTGGTGCCGATCCATCCATCCACCGCTCATCTCATCCTATACCCACCGATACAAAACCAGTCATCCCCTAGTCATCTCGTCCTTTGCCCACCGATGCCGAACCAGCCGTCCCGCGCACATCTTGTCCTTCACCCATCAATGCTCAGCTGAGCTATTCCTGCTCACGTAGCCCCATCGAAACCCAACCGGATTACCCCCTCAAACTTTGCTCCCGATCCAACTTGATCATGCGCATTAGAGTTGAAAAAATTGGTGGAACAGCAGGAACCCAGAAAAAGCACCAATCAACTCACCAGAGGTAGCAAAAAATAAAAAAGGTTTATTGAATTACATTGTTAAAAACAAAAAA